>NC_086009.1:4502500-4535000 GCF_030014385.1 Trichomycterus rosablanca | reverse complement strand
GACAATTAAAAGCATCAGACATAGCCGCTCAGGTGGCGCAGCGGTAAAGTACGCTAGCACACCAGAGTTGCGGTTTCGAATACATCGTATCGAATCTCAGCTCTGCCTTCCGACTGGGCTGGGCGGCTGCATGAACAACGATTGGCTATTGTTCATAGGGTTAAAGGGTAAAAAGTCGGATCATAGGTCCTCATAACTGGTGCAACTGCGGCCCCTGCTGGCTGACTGATGGCGCCTGCACAATGCTGATGGGGGTGTGGCCCTCCGCACACAGTGCCCGTCGGTGTATGAACTTGACCTGATATCAGTTGAGAGGCGTCCTCAGTCAGTGGTGAAGGGTCGAATCAGTATAGAGGACGTATTCAGGGTAATTGGACACGACTAGATTGGGGGGGGGCATAGAAAATAAAAAATAAAAAAAAAGCGTCAGACATGTTAAAAATATAAATATGCAGGAAAATTTTCTTTCTGCCTTTTTTTCCTCCTCCACACAGACAATAACAATTGTGAGTTTGTTTTGGGCAAGACGTAACATTTGCTTACAAGATGTAATGCAGCAGTAGGTGGTGATAAATATTTGGAAATGTTTTATAGACTGTTTTAAGAGCCCTGAGAACCATGACATACAAACACCACAATAGAACATTAGTTTAATTCATCAAGGCAGTTGTAGCTCAATGGTTAAGGTGCTGGAATAGTAATCAGAAGGTTGCTGATTCAAGCCCCACCAATGTCAGGTTGCCACTGTTGGGCCCTTGAGCAAGACCCTTAACCATCGGTTGCTTGGATTGTATAGTCAGTGAGTCGCTCTGGATTACAGCGTCTGCTAAATGCCAAAAGATTTAAATATAAAGCATAAAAATCACCCGCTTTATCTTGGTCGGGGTTTCCTGATAACTGGGCTGGTGTAATCGACTGGTGCGGCACCTGAGCGTGTATTTTGATCCAGTAAAGTCTGGCCGTATTGTGTACAATATTGAAAAACCAGTAACAACAATTCTAGTGTTTATTCTAATAAAAGTGCCAGATTCATGTGATTAGTACAAAGCTTCTAGACTAACAGGATGCTTTGAATAAGAAATCATTTGTCAACCCGGCTATCAAAACACTTGTCACGCTGTGTGTATTTAGTTCTATAAACAGCACTAGGATTTTTTTTTACACAATATGTAAAAGCTTTAGTGCAGCTTGAAGCAACTAATATTACAGTGTTTTAACTGACATTTATTATTAATTTATTTGACATAATTCCCTCTCTCTTATGCACATACCAGTCTCACTGTTATTGTACTTTTGTATTGTAATGTGTTGCAGTGTTTAGAAAAAATTGAATTGAGACAGGCTGTTTCTTTCTTTCGGCTGCTCTCATTTAGGGGTCACCACAGTGGATTATTCCGGTCTACACATCTGATCGGTCAGTTTTTACTTGATGAACCCTCCTTACTTTTAGTGCACCTTCCGTTGGCTAGGCTGTTTGGCCAACAACCCCTCCCCAATCCTGTATTTACCTCATCACATATTTTCTGCTGCGCCATCTGAGCACATTTCTGAAAATGAACTAAACAATCAGACTTGTATTGATCATTCTGTTCTTTTGCTGTTTCTTCATTGCACATTTTTATTGACATTTTATGGGTGTTTGGCTGGCGCAGTGGTCTAATGCAGGGTTTTTCAAACCCTGGGTCACGACCTTAGGTGGGTCGAGAGCCGAAAAAATAGATTGCAGAGAGAAATGATATTAATTAAATAAACTTGTTTGCGAATACCCCTTTGTGTAGGCTTTTTGTCACAGCTTGTAAACCACAAGCCTGGGTTGCATAAAAATAATGGACAAAATGTGGGTTGCTTGAAAAGAAAAGATGAAAACCCTGGTCTAATGTCAGTCTGTGCTATTGACCTGGCTGGGCTTTGTACAAATGCAACCTCTACTGTTGGACTGAGGCCCCTGCACTAGCCTAGGTGTGTACGCGGAGTTCATATTGTCTCTCCGTACGCTGTATGGCTCTTTGTGAATTGCCACCACTGGCTGACTGAATGATCTTGGCTCACCTTGAACACTGCAGGGTTGGTGCAAGCCAAATGGAAACTGGCGACGATTAGGAGAAAAATGTGTTATGTATCCCGTTTTATGCAGGATGACTAAATGAGCTTAAAATGTTTATAATTTTGTATGACTGAGAGTGACTCTGTGTGTCTGCAGGTGTTTTGTTACATAACGTTACTTAGCCAGACATTGTACAAACTTTACTAGCCATAAATATCTTTTTATTTCTTACCTCAGAGGGAGAAAACAGAGAAATAGAAAGAGACGGGTAGCAGTTTATATTTATTATTCTTGAGGGTTATAAATATGCAGGGAATTCAGACTAATGTTTCTCAGAATATTTGTCATAAAGCTGTTGCGCAATGTTACTTAATGTGCCTGTGTGTGTTTACAGATGGTAAAATCTTAAATAATGTGGTTTTTTTTGTTTTTTTTATTTGATATAGTTATTACTCTTACTCAATAATGCAAACTAGAACCTAGAATAATATTATATATATAGCAGACACGTTTATCCAAGCGACTTACTTACTCTGACAGTATATTGTCTTAGCAATTGAGGATTAAGGACCTTGTTTAAGGGCCCAACAGTGGTAACCTGGCAGTGGTGGGGCTTTAACCAGCGACCTTTGGATTACTAGTACTGTATCCTAAACCACTAGGCTACAACTGTCCTATTAGTATAAGAGGTTATCCCAGTTTGATTATATTTAATTCCCTCTGGTAAGAAGGTCGTGTGTCCAATACCGAGATGTAGCGGCCCAGGTTCTTTCTGTGTGTAGTTTGCATGTTCTCCCCGTTTCTGCATGGGTTTCCGGTTTCCTCCAACAGTCCAAAGATGTGCAAGTGAGGTGAACTGAAGATACAAAATTGTCCATGACTGTGTTTGACAATAAACTTGTGAACTGATGAATCTTGTGCAACAAGTAACTACCATTTCTGTCATGAATGTAACCAATGAGTGTAAAACATGATGTTAAAATCCTGATAAATAAATAAATAAATTCCCCCTGGTTTACTCTGGCTTTTAATCTCTGCTGGTTTCCCAACTCTCTCTGTTCAGTCCAGTGGCAGAATCATACAGAGACCATACTGGCCTTCTCTCCTTATGCCAACTTCTCAAAGATGACTTATTTAATACATGAAAACCGTTATGCAACACCTATATCACCCATGCGGGCTGTTTTGTAATTCATCCTGAATAAAAGTTCACTTCTCATCACTTTCATTCGTGTTTCCACTCCTTCTCTCACCATACTGAGTGTTGCACAACTTCATATTATCTTGAAGTGAAAATACGGACTAGTGCGACTGCTGTGTGACAGAGAGGAAGAGAAGATACAGGAAGTAACCGACTGCTGTAACCCTAATCGTGCACAGATTCTCCTCCTCAATCCTGTGGGTCTGTGTTTGTGTGTCTCAGTGTCTGTCTGGGTATCTGTACCTGTACCTGTCTGGGTGCACGTGGGTGTGTAGACACTGTCTATGGTTTACGTCTACATGGTGTTCCGTTACATCCACACACTTGCTGTGGTTCCTTCGGAGCTGCTCGGATCTTAACATCTTTTTTGTTTCTCTTACTTTTGCTTGTTCAGGTTTTCCGGTGATTCTCGTCAGTCGTTCCTCGTTCATGGTAACAGCGGGCTGAAGACGAGCGGTAAGTAAGCTGTGCATTTAAACGTGTGTGTGTGTGTGTGTTTGTGTGTGGGCTTGAGATGCATACAGGTTAAGTGAGGAAAGAGGAAGCAAAAGTGTTAGCATGAAATAGAAAGTGATAGCAAGTTTTCAACAGAATGTAAGATAACACAGGTCTGTTTGGGACTGAAGAATCGATCCTGAGGGAAATATGCTGGTCTGGTGTTGGGAATCAGACAAGAGAAACCATTATGATGTTTCTAATGGTTTACCATAGTTGCCTGTTGGGTGAAAAACTTGATTTATTTATGTTTTTTGTAAGCACACAGCCGTTAAGCTAGCAGACCACCACAGACCACAATACAGCGTCGACTGGAAACGACCGCTTTTGTGCGGTTAGTTAACTGGAAACTGATGGCTCGGTGTCTCTTTGTTTTTTTAACTAACACATACATGTCTGTGTGGTTACTGGAAATCGGTGGTTTTAGTTTAACTGTAGGAGTGGTTGTACTGCTAGGAAATAGTGTCTGCACATTGACAGTGGTAATACGGGACAGGAAAAGGCGGCGCTACACATGTGCTTCGGTCCCTGATCTTTACTTCCCTACTTGTTAGCTCCTGTTATATATGATTGGCACAGGCTGAGTCTGCAGACAGACTCGGTGGGTAGCACTGTCGCCTTACAGCAAGAAGGTCCTGGGTTCGAATCCCAGGTGGAGTGGTCTGGGTCCTTTCTGTGTGGAGTTTGCATGTTCTCCCCGTGTCTGTGTGGGTTTCCTCCCGGAGCTCCGGTTTCCTCCCACAGTCCAAAGACATACAAGTGAGGTGAATTGAAGATACAAAATTGTCCATGACTGTGTTTGACATTAAAGAATCTTGTGTAAACAGTGATTAACTGTTCTGTCATAAATGTAACCAAAGTGTGTAAAACATGACGCTAATATCCTAATAAATAAATAAATGTTTACCAACAAAAAGTTGCTATACAGACAAAAATATTGGGACACCCATTTTAATTATTAAATTAATGTGTTTTGGCCATGACAGCTGCTAACAGGTGAGATAAATAATTTATAGGTTTTGATACAATATTTACTTTCAACTTGGCAGCAACAGCTTAAGGAAGGCCCTTTTTGTTCTTGTCAACTAACTAAGCTTTTAAAGTACAACCCACCAGAAATATAATAATTCGAACTATAACAAACACAAAAATATCTGCTACAGATATCAAGCCGTTAATAAAAAGTACACCCAGACAACAAGCAAACTCCAAATATTAACAATAAGCCAAGAATGCATTAAGGAGGACGAGTGGACCAAATTGTACACCCAAGATGTAAAATAGGTCGTACAAAAATCACTCACCAGTACTTAATAAAAGAAGAAAACCTCCCGACATGTGAAATATGCCAAACACGGCTCACAATAAAGCATGTTCTAATGACCCAATGCCCCAAATACCCCAAAGAGAGACAGCAGCTACACATACCTGGAACTGTTAAAGAACCCCCAAGACAACACAAGAGCAATCCTAAACCTTCTGGCAGGAACAAAAATTAAAACAAAAATATAAATGGACTAATAGAAACAAGGAAAAATGACTTAAACACAACACCTATCATGCCATAAATGACACAATCATGTGTGTTAAGTGGCATGAAACCCATAATAAAAAAAAATACAACCCATTCTAATGCCACAGTTTGGCTGTTTAAAGAAATGGAAGATTACGATAAAAAGGATCTAAATCACCCCTCTTGATTAGATTTCTGCGTACCCACAAAACAGGGGACTCTTAGGTAGTGCAATCCCATGACTGCTATATTTCCTGAGTCTGTTCTTTTCCCTCACAGAGATATTTATTTTGATGTCAGGGTATCTGTTGAAGTGATAGCTATCAGTATGTAAGCAAACAGAACCTTTTCTCACACAGTCACTCGAGCATGCACAAACGCAGATAGAATCTGACATTACCACAGAAGATGCATCTAACACTCACAACTCTGCCACCCCGTGTTTCCTGTCCTTTTATCTAATTCCATCTGGCATTTTGATCCAGCCTATGTAATTCTAATGCTTCCCACAGAGCTCGGAATTGTCATGTGTTAGTGTGCTGCCTGCCTGAGGCTACTCGACCCCCCTGATACGAGCTCAATGGAGCTTTAAACATACCATCATCTTCTCTAAATCTGCAGAATTGGACATGTATTTGTACTTGTGTGTCTGCTTGTGTGTTCAACAAACAGTTTATCGAGACACTTTCATTTTCTTTTTCTCTACCTTCTTTCTTTATTGATTTATTCCACCCACATACATTTAATTTCCATGTTGAGTGGTTACAAAGACCATGAGATGCTGTAAGGGATTTTGTTGTGGCTCTGTACTCAGTTTGAACCTGAATCATGACTGTGGCTGGGGGATATAAAATTGGATGTTTAGCAATCTACTGGATTGGTGTCCATATATTTATGGCCATTTAATGTATGTGTCAGGAATAGGTTAAAACAATGAAATTGGAAATGTAAACCACAAACACAAATCAATTCTTAAATTATGTATTTAAAATGATCAGCTAATTAAAAATAAATTACAAAGGGTATTTTGTAGGGATGTAGCGGTACACTCTACTCACGATGCGATACGATTCACGGTACAATTTTTTCCCAATTTTTTTTTTTAACAAAATGAAATTGAAGACAAATTATGTCTAAGTTTCCTTTTATTATTTCTCTTTAAAAAAATACTGTATTTGTGATTATCTTTTATTTATCTAAATAATGAATGCCCTTTTATTTCTGAGGTAGGTTCAAACTATGCCAAATAATGCTTATTGTGTAAAAAAAACTGAAATTAAATTTAAAAACAAATTCAACATTATATAAATAAATGAATAATAAATGAATATTACAAATAAAGAAAGTATCCTCACACAAATAAATTTGGCTGGAAAATTCCGAACCTGGTGAACCTGTAGTGACGTCAACCAGGTGAGGTGAATAGCAGCAGCGCCCTCTGCTGTTTAAACTGAATATCGATTCATTATACATGTAAACCAATTTGAATCGTTACACATGTGAATCGATTTTTAACTGTCTTGTGGTGCATCGTTACATCCCTAGTATTTTATCTAGTTTCAATTTAGATTTTATGTATTTATTTAGTTTTGATAGAAAACCACAAATACATTCATGGTTTCCATGGTCGGATTTTTTATTAATTTTTATTATTTATTAAAAATATTATTCATTACATTTAACAAATAATTTTTACAATAATCATTTAGTTTAGTTAACAATAATTAAAATTACGTGATGTACTCTTAGATAAAATCATTTTGTTTAGTAGTCATAAAGCCTTTGCAGTAAATAAAAATCTGTCGTTCTGTTTCATTAGTTTCTGCTTGGGGCATTTAGGGATTATTAATTTTGACATCTCGCTTCCTCTTCTTTGCAGCACTGTTTATACTGATCCTAAATACACTAGTAGAAGATTCACTTTTGTATTTTGCGGCGAGCTTTTTCTTTTCCCTGGAGGAAGTGCATTTCCATATAAGTTCTTCTACTTCACCGGTCAGAAGAGTTAATAAGAAGTAGTATTACAGTGGAAAATAGAAGTGGAATTACATGAAGTGACAGAGTGGACATGACTTGGTGCTTGGTGAACTATTTTTAAGTTAATGGCACTTCTCATCATTGATGAGCCAAAACGTCAGGAATACCCCCCAAAACAGTACACAGCAGTGTTGGTTATGTTAAATGTTGTAGTTCCTCACAGTTCATGTGTTAAATGCCGCAGTTATGGTCTGCCTGTTTTTCAGATGGCGGTGTGGATTCAGGCCCAGCAGCTGCAGGGTGATGCCCTGCACCAGATGCAGTCTCTCTATGGGCAGCATTTTCCCATAGAGGTGCGACACTACCTGTCCCAATGGATAGAGGGGCAACTCTGGTACGTGAACAACCTCTGTACACGATGACTGAATGAGGATTGGTATTAAAGTATCAGACCATCTTCAGCTGGCTTAGATTTCATGTGTGAACGTAAGGCTTAGTCGTTTACCAGCCAGGATGGGTTGAGGTTCGTGACTGTACAAAAGACTGTGAGTGAATAATACAACACATAAAGTAGTGTTTCTTAACATGATTGCACTACATATGGGGATTTTACCATCCACAGTCCATATCACTATAAAACACAGAAAAGTCTGAGCAAAAGGCAAAACTAAAAGCCAATATTGAATTCCAATGTTAAATTACTTGCTTATTCGTCAAGGCACCATTAATGTCGAGGCATTCATGCACATTTTGAGGAAACATGTGCTGCCATCTAGACAATTTCTTCTGTATAGACATCTCTGCTTGTTGTTTTTGAACTGATGAATCTTGTGTAACCAGTAACCACGTGTGCTGTCATAAATGTAACCAAAGAGTGTAGACATGACGTTAAAATCCTAATAAATAAATAAATATTGGCATCTTGTGCAGATGTGTAACTGCATTGTTCTCACTGATTCTGGGAAAACTGGACCCACCGTAATCAGGGTAAAGTGTTGGTAAACATGAATAAAGACAAAAGGCATTTTTAAACTTGATTTTAAGACTGAACCCTCCCCACCAATCCCAAGGCAAAACTACAGACCCGTACTACAGACACCAAAGGCCTGTGCTTACTGACTACATTATCTGTTTGTTTTCTATTTGTTGACCATCTTTCAGGGATGCGATTGACCTGGAGAACCCACAGGAGGAGTTTAAAGCTAAGCGGTTGTTGGACAGTCTCATTCAGGAACTACAGAAGAAGGCAGAGCATCAGATGGGAGAGGATGGTTTTCTGCTCAAGATCAAACTAGGCCACTACGCTTCACAGTTAAAGGTAAACACACACACACACACACACACACACACACACACACACACACACACACACACACAGCCCTTATTTGCAGTATGCCTCACAGCAAAAGCACCATAAGCATATAAACACACACAACAAGCAGCTTCGCTGTACCTGAACCAGATGGAGGTGCAGTATATGGAGACAGTTGTGATGATGTGTAATGTGGACTTGAAAACACTTGCATCATGTCGAATGTAATCACACACTGTACTCGCGTGTTTCAGAGCACATACGACCGCTGTCCGCTGGAGCTGGTGAGATGCATCAAACACATTCTCTACACAGAACAGAGACTCGTCAGGGAAGCTACTAATGTAAGTAATGCACACGCGTGCTTTCACTTTAGGCTTTAAGTGTCTTGCTTGTATTGTTTGAGATTTGAATTATGAGAGATAAAGCTTTAGGATTTAATTTGTGTAGCACTCGTTGTATTTCTATATTACACAAAAGAAGTATATTCTTGTACTTCACTGTATTATGACATTACATCCTTTTATCTTTGTGTGATGGCTGAATGAATTTAACTGCCCTTTAAAGTGCTTCATTCCTTTGTAAGTTCAATTTAAAGAAATAGCAGTCGCATCATTTGACTAAAGTGACAAATAATTGGAAAGTACTGTTCATTCCTTTTCCAATTATTATATTTTGGCATTTCTTTTTTTTTTTCCCATTCTACTCATTTTAATTCCCTCATGTAATACCACCTTCACCCTGACCAAGAAGAGCCTCCCCCCCATACACGTGCAGTTCCCGGCTGCTTCTTTTTTACCCCCAAAGGCGGAGTCTCAAAGCGGCATATTACAGACTTTTCGACTAGCCACCAGAGGTCACATTTGCAGCAGCAATGAGAATTCCTGTTGACCACCCCCCCTCGGACACAGCCAGTCGTGTCTGCTGGACGCTCGGCCAGGTCGTAGATTAAACTCGAGATCTCAGCGGTGGTGGGCTAACACATTTAAAGCACATACTGAAGTTCCAGTAAAGCTTTATTTATTGTTATTGTCTGGTAACTTAGTGGGTAGAGTTTTGGGTTACCAACTAGAAGGTTGAGGGTTCGAATCCAGGCTCTGCCATGCAGCCACTGTTGGTGGCTCGGTTCAGGAGTGCCACACACTCTGACCCTGACTTCCAAAGAACCTGGGATCCATGGAAAAAGAATTCCGCTGTACTGTATATGTGTACATGTATATATGACAAATAAAGGCCTCTTATTCTTTTAAATATATTTGAATCATCAAAAGTAAAAAGAAAAGACAATTCATCATTTGCAATTGTTTTTATGACAGCTATTTGTCAATTATTTCTACAACTAATATATATATTAGTAAGCTGTGTATTTATAAGCTGTGTATAAAGCAGTATTTACTATAAAACAAAGATAAAAGATTTTAATATTTATTTGGGTGGACTTTTCCACCCTGCGTTCACAGTGTTTTGTTTCCATATTAAGGTTGGCATTTGCATGAAATTGCCAAAACACTTTTTGTAAATTGAACAGCTCCAAAACTAAACACACTGGAGGCGGTGTGTAAAACTGTGGTGCCAGCAATCATACACATCACATTAATTACACTGCCTGTAAAAGTGTACGCTTTTCATTTATATTTGTGACAGTTACATTTTGTGACTCAGTTTAATTGAAGCTTGAGTGATAAACAGATTAATATAACTGATGAAAAGCATTTTCAGTGTAATTATCACTTTGGTGAAAGCTTGACCCTCCGCACGCCACTTTCTATTTTTACACTGTCCACCCGTGTGTTAATGTGTTAACAATGTGTGTGTGTGTGTGTGTGACAGTCGAACTCTCCACTGAGTGGGATGATGGACAGTATGTCTCAGAAGTACCAGCAGATAAACCAAGCGTTTGAAGAGTTGAGGATCCTGACACAGGACACTGAGAATGACCTGCGCAAACTTCAACACAACCAGGAGTACTTCATTATACAGTACCAGGAGAGTCTCCGAATACAGGGTACACACACACATGCTCACTACTGCTTATCAATACTGCTCCATCCAGCAAGATGAGTGCCACAGTGGCTCGGTGGGTAGCACCATCACCTCCCAGTAAGAAGGTCCTGGGTTTGATTCCCAGGTGGAGCATTCTGGGTTCTGGGTTTTACTAACCTGTGTGTGTGTGTGTGTGTGTGTCCCACAGCTCAGTTATCTAGTTTAGCTCAGCTGCCCCCAGCAGACAGACAACTGCGAGAGCCCAGCCTCCTCAACAAACGAGCCACGGTTGAAGCCTGGCTCACCCGAGAGGCCAACACCCTGCAGAAATACAGACTGGTAAACACGTGCACACACACACACACACACACACACACACACACACACACACACACACACAAATTCCTCTTTAATGACTTGTTAAGTTTATTTTTAGAGTAAAAGGAGTCTATACATAATACATAATTAATACAGACTAGATGGGTCAGAGGCTTCAGTAGAGCGCTCCAAGAGTTTATTTTAGCTGATAACACTTTGCTACTGCTTGGCATTAAAGTATCAACACACACACACTCATACTGAGTAGGCTTTACACCTGTGTGAATCTTAAACACTTTAACTCTAAGTTTATAAGTAAGATAAATATAGATATTATAATTATTATAATATTACTATTATTATTATTTATTACATGTATTATTAAGCAGTCAAATACTCTCTCAGACTTTTATAAACACTCTCGCTCTCTCTCTCTCTCTCTCTCTCTCTCTCTCTCTCTAAAAGCAATGAAACAAATAGCACAAACTGCATAAACAATAACAGCTGGGCAGCAGTGTTGCCATCAACACCATTATCTTTATCCAACCTGCAGTTACAGGTGCTGAATAACTGAACCCTCACTGCACAGCACCAGTTTTATCAGTAATCTCATGTCCTGTTTTGAGATGTTGTATCCATTATATCTGTTAGCGTATAGATGTGTGCAGAATGTTTACGATGCACTTGCATTAAGTAATCTTGTGGATCGTAGTGAGCAAAGCGAGCAAAGCAAAGTCTGGCCAGAAAAATCCTGGGCAGTTACAGCGAGAACTCCCTCACTGACCAATCTGCTGTTTAAATAATATGCTTTCTTAAGAATTATTTATTTAATACGAATTAAATGAAGAAATGATGTTCGAGATACGGGAGCAAAATATACAAGCTGTTTCATTCATCTCATCAGTGTGCAATGTGAACCATGACTCAGATAATATCTAATCATTGGTGGTCTCGTACCATTAATGAAGAGGACAGAGAAGGCTAACAACCAACATATACGCCTTAAATAGCCACTGCATATCTACTATATATAGTGCAACTATACAATAAGTCTAAGTGTGTGTGTGTGTGTGTGTGCTCTCAGGGCTTGGCAGAGAAGCACCAGAAGACGTTGGCATTGTTGCGGAAACAGCAAACTGTGATCCTCGATGATGAGCTTATCCAGTGGAAGAGACGTCAGCAGCTTGCCGGCAACGGAGGACCACCTGAGGGAGGACTGGATATCCTACAGTCATGGTACACACACACACACACACACACACACACACACACACTGGATTGCCTAATGGAAAACATTATGCAGTTATGGTACCCACACAAAACACACAAAAATTGTCGAAGGGATGAGTTGACCTTCTGCAGGTTATTTACTCACCCCGAGGAACGCCTTAGGAAGACCTGAAAATCTAACACACACACACACACACGATTCAAAAGACATTTTGCATCAAAGCTGGGTATAAAGCTTGTCTTGTAATGGACCAGTAGCGCTTTATTTTTTTATTTTATATACATTCTGAATGCTGTACTTTTCATGCTCTTTTCATGTCTATATTCATGTTAGTGATCTACATTAGTACATTACGAGTGTAGTTTTTTAAAACATATATGACAAAATGTGTATACAAAAGGAATATACATACAGCACTCCTAATATTTGGTCTTATGTCTTAAAGCTACTTTTATTTCAGTCAGCTGTTTGGCAGAATTGACAGTGCTAATCCAAACTGTTATTTTTCTGTCACTGACTCAACTATTTATCTGTGACACCTTAAAAGCTTAATTATTTTACCCTGATTTAGCTCCTTCAAAACCAGACTTGATGTGGGTTTGATAAATCAGGCTGTTGAAAAACCCAAATGAATCCAAGATTAAACTACGTGGTAGCTGGTTCTGTGTATGTGCTTTGTAATTTTGAGATAATGCAGCTTTTTTGTTATTCTGTCATTACACTTTCTTCAACTCTACCAAGACTGTGCTGGACAGTAAGTTTAGTGGTATTTTTAGTGGTATTTTTGAGGTTATAATACCTAAATGTAGCAAGACTTTGTGGGGAGCAAGAGAACTCATAGAGGTACTAATTTGGTATTCTTTCTTTGAGCTGTTTATTAACAAGAACTTGCTAGTGGCAGATTAGCAATTAACCAAATGCACTAAAAGAACAAACACAAAAATAAGGCTTTTCATTTTATGCAGATTCTCTCAGCTCTGCTCTGTTCTGTTCTTCTGTAACACACACACACACACAGAAAATGACTAAAGGTTAAAGAGACACACTGATTCGCAAAACAAGTGAACTCACCTAGTAATTAACCTTTTTATAAAAGCCGTGGTAAAACATGAAAATGAAATAAAGTGGTGGGGAGGGGATTGGGTCTGGGCTCTGTGCAGGCCATTCGAGTCTCTTCACTGTCTTGATAGGGCCATGGGTAACTTAGCGATCTAATATGTTAGCCCTTCAGCCTAGTGCTCTCAGCCTGGTGCTGTCAACCTGACCGGGTGCTTAACAGACACAGTTGGCCAAGTCTGAGGGATCTAGTCCATCCTAAAGCATCACATGAAATTACAGATTGGCTGAGTTGAATTGGTCAAACATTGAAATAATATATGACTGGTGTGTGTGTTTGTGTTTGTGTACGCATACAGGTGTGAAAAGCTGGCAGAAACCATTTGGCAGAATCGGCAGCAGATCAGGAGGGCGGAGCATTTAAGGCAGCAGCTGCCAATACCTGGGCCTATTGAGGAACTTCTCAATGACCTCAACAGCACCATCACCGACATCATCTCAGCCCTCGTCACCAGGTGTGTGTGTGTGTGAGTGTGTGTGTGTGCGGTTTCCTGCGTATAATTGTGTACCTAGCTTATTGACTAAATGACTCATGAGTTCCTGACAATTTTGTGATTAATCTAACTCACTTTCTGAATGAGAAAATGCTTTTCATTATCAGAATAATGTAGAACAATAGTACAGACATTTTTAGCTGAAAGCATTGACTAAACAGTGACCTTTCAGTTTCATTAAACCAGTTAATCATTAACATTTTTTCTGTTTAATATAGAGTGTGTATTTATCATATTGTTCCTGGTTTTATTATGTTATTTTTCTTTATTTTTTCCATAGCCAGAGCAAACTGCTTTCAAATTGCCTTTAGTGATTATTAACATAAATTTTCTGCCATACTACTCAATTCAATTATAACTAGGGCTCTACTAAACAAAAAAAATGTGCTTAATTTTATGGACCTCATTTTCCAAAAATCATAGATAAAATAACACTCAAGACTTTAATGATAGAATAAACTGTAGCTACAATACACAGCACAGCTCACCTTAATGGTTGAATGTAAACCTCAAACATTTAGCGATGCTGTGAGGTTGCATGTTTCTCAAAGATGAAAATTCTCATCTGTGTTTTGACACATGCCCCCCCCCTTTCCCGCGCGTCATGCCCCCCTTTTCCAAACTCCGTTACCTTAGTCATGTTTGTAGCTGCTTTAGACTTCAACATCTTTACATTTTTACTAATCGATTGCTAACTGAATTGCTGTAGGATTGCTAGGACCGCTTCTTAGTGCAAATTAACCAGTAAATGTGAGGCACTTGAATGCTACACGAATGAAAAATGTTAAATCATAAAACACACACCTTAAAGTTTCAGTTTCACAGCAAATTGCATATTACACCAGAAAAGGCTCATTTCATGGCCCGTTTATGCTCGTGAATTAGGTAGGGCCTTAGTAGCAAGGGATTTATCAGGAAAATTATGTGTTTTTCCTACCCTCAGTACCTTCATCATAGAGAAGCAGCCACCTCAGGTCCTGAAGACACAGACGAAGTTTGCAGCGACTGTGCGTCTGCTGGTGGGAGGCAAACTTAACGTCCACATGAACCCTCCTCAGGTTAAAGCCACAATCATCAGCGAGCAGCAGGCCAAGGCGCTGCTTAAAAATGAAAACACACGGAAGTAAGTCTACACACACACAAACACACTTTATTGCTGCTTCAGTGGAAATTTTCTGAACCTGTAATCAGAAGGTTGCTGGTTCAAGCCCTACTACCACCGTGTTGTCACTGTTAGGTCCTAGAATAAGACCTTTAACTATCAATTGCTTGCACTGTTAATGTCTACAATTGTAAGACTCTTTGGATAAAAGTGTCTGCTAAATGCCATAAATGGAAACTGTGCCCACTATGTCACCTCACACACCATGTCCACACACACGCATAGAGACACAACAACCACTAGACAACCCTCACACTCTGTTTTTAGCCTTCAAATCTGTATCTTAAAAGATTACCAATACTAACCTATTTCTTTGTAGTCTGGATTTCCCAAGATGCTCAAATGATTCCACTGACATTCTGACCCAAGTTGGCATGATTATATCATGTGACCTTGTTCTTTCTCTCTTAGCGACAGTAGTGGAGAGATCTTAAATAACAACTGTGTGATGGAGTATCATCAGACCACAGGCACTCTGATTGCACATTTCAGGAACATGGTGAGTAAAAAAAGGGAAAACTGAATGCAACAAGTGGACTGAAATGTTGGCTCGGTCCCAAGCCTGGATAAATAGGCGGGGTTGGGGCAGGAAGGGCATCTGGTGTAAAAGAAACGTGCCGAATCGGTCAAGGCCCGGGTTAACAACAAAAATGAGATGGTTTGGGCATGTGCAGAGGAGGGATGAGAGTACAGTTACAGGACAGTTTTGCTGAGGTTTTCATTTCATCAGTCACTTTGGAGTGCAGGTGTAGCCTAGCGGTTAAGGTACTGGACTAGTACTCAGGAGGTTGTTGGTTCAAACTCCTGCTTAGACTGTATAATGTTGAGTCGCTTTGGTCAAAAGCATCTGCTAAATGCCGAAAATATAAATGTCCTGATCAGGCTTGCGGCGGGTCCGGTTCCCCCAGAAAGCACTGGGTTCATGGGATAAATACTCTGAACAGACATAAATTTTCTCACCCAGACATAACCAATTATGTGTGTGTAGAAGTCCAGCTGGCCAATAGCACTCTGATCTGAACCCAGATCTCAGCGGTGGTGGGCTAGAGTAATAGACCACTGCGCCACCAGAGCACCCCGGGGTTCCTGTGACCTTTCATTTTCTGTAGATTTCAAGACAGTGCTGCTTTAATAAGATCTAATGCAGCTGGTTTAGACTAATCATTGTGAAATTTTACGTTCTTGCAGCAAAAATGAAATCTAATGATTGTGGAAAATAAATGCAGTGAGTATAAGAAATAACAGTCGAGTATATTTGTCATGGCCTGCTGTACTTTAGAGTACCTAAATAAAAATATACTCTGAAATAATGACTGTCCCACCCTTTTCTTTTCTCTTTTTTCCGTAGTCATTGAAGAGGATCAAGCGTTCAGACCGGCGTGGGGCCGAGTCTGTAACCGAGGAGAAGTTCACCATTCTGTTTGAGTCACAGTTTAGTGTTGGAGGCAATGAGCTGGTTTTTCAGGTCAAGGTGAGTCAAATTATTCGTACAATGTTCTGTCATTATGACATAAATGTGATCTACACATACAGTGTGTACATACACACATAGTGAACGAAATGATGAAAACCTCTTACAGTATATTTATATGCAGGGACTAAGAAGAAATAGGATCAAATTTACTTTACAGTCTTTGACTGGAATACATTTAATGTATTTTTATATCAGCTTAACAAACAGAACTGAGGTATTTTTAAACCACTATAAAACTGAACTCTGGTTCCACTATGGTTTCACACAAAACACTGCACTGCAGCATTTTATTCAGTGTTTTTAATAATGCTCTTATCATATATCTTGTTCTGTGCGCTACATGTGGGCTCTAGCCTATTGGACTTCACACCATTTGTAGTGCACTTTCAAATAAAGCAGTGAACTTTAAAAGCTGTGCAATGCCGACATGACACAATGTCCTGAGAGGAAAGAACAAATCTACACAGCTGAGCCCTCTACATATAATCCTGCTGTCCTTCCATTCAGCCAATCAGTTCATTACTCATGTGAAAGGAATTTTGTTCTGCACTTCCAGCTCTGTTCATACCTTCCATCTTTATCCTCTCACCTCCTGTCTCTGTGCTCATTTTTAGACACTGTCCTTACCTGTCGTAGTGATAGTCCATGGAAGTCAGGACAACAATGCCACAGCTACAGTTCTCTGGGACAATGCCTTTGCTGAACCGGTGAGTTCGGAAGAACGTCAATACATTTGCACTTAAGGGTGATTACCTTCATAAGCTCAAGAGCACTTAGCTCTTATTATTTTGTTGTTCTCAGTCAGAGGAATAGCAAAAAATTTTCTAGGTCAGAATTACTTTTTATGTTGAGTTAAGTGGTTACAGACACACAAGAACCCAGCAACCAGAAACTGGACATCGGTCATTATTTTTTTTCTAATACAGTGCACTGAGTTCATTACCTTTTTAATTTATTTGAAATAATTTCATCTCTCCAAAAACACGAACAGATAGATGAAGGTACACAAGGCAGCTGTTTGTGCCATCCATTCATTTATCCTTTGGACTGAGTATGAATAAGGATGGAGGAGTGGCACTGTTGGTAGTTTAAGTGCCACACAGCTTCAGTTTGGCCTGTTTTTTGTGTTCATGGCTTTAAATCTTCTAGTTTTGCTCATTTTTGGAATGCCTCCCTGTGCAAAAGGTTTCTGGAAAAGACTTTGGACCCTTTGCAATCAGAAACTGGATATCGGTTGTCATTTTTTTCCTAATACAGAGCACTGAGTTTATTTCAGTTATTTTTATTTATTTGAAATGGTTTCATCTCTCCAAAAACATGAACAGATCGATAAATGGAGATAAACAAGACAACTGTTTGTGCCATCCATTCATTTATCCTTAGGACTGAGTATGAATTAGGGTGGAATAATGGCACTGCAGGTAGTGTAAGTGCCACACAGCTTCAGCAACCCAGGTTTAAACTAGCTTGGCTTTAAATTCTCTGGTTTTCTCCTTTTTGGAATGTGTCCCTGTGCGACGGCTTTCTGGAAAAGCCTTTAGACCCCTTGCAACCCTTTTTATGTAGAGAAGTTCCTGAAAAACTACAAATATATAATTGTAGATTTAAAAATACTTCAGTGTTGTTCAGCTTGACCACATGTTTAGTGCATATATGAATATCATGGAAAATAATTTAAATTCATTTTACTGTACTGAGGAAAAAAGTATAAGGACAGTTATATAGTTATTTCCCCATTCTCCACTTTTTAAGAAAGACTTTTGGAGTAAGTTTAAGAAAATTGGCACAGAGGAGATAATAGGAATGTTTATAGATATTAAACACTTTCAATGATGATTTCCTGTGCTCTTGAGGAAGGGAATTTAGACAGTAATGTCACTCTTCAGGATAAAGGTCTCATCCTGATGGCTTGTTTCCTCATTTAGGGCAGGGTCCCTTTCCTCGTCCCAGATAAGGTCATGTGGCCACAGCTGTGCGATGCGCTTAACATGAAGTATAAAGCAGAGGTGCAGTCTAACCGAGGCCTGTCTGAGGAGAACCTGGTTTTCCTGGCTCAGAAAGCTTTCAGCAGCTCCAGCTCCAACCCCGAGGATTACCGAGGCATGACAATGACCTGGTCCCAATTCAACAGGGTAAGAAACCACATCAGTGCACTGCCTACAGTTCAACAGGTTCATGCTTCACTAATGAGACTCATTATAGGTCACGCATATCTACACTAATTGTTCAACTGGGGAGAGGTTTTAGCATTAGCTCTTATTTATTGTTATCCTGTTTGCTTATTGGAACATTTGTTAATTCATTAATTAATTGTGTGTTTTACCACCGGTTTATCCTGGTCAAGGTTGTGGTGTGTCCTATTCACTCGGTGAAAGGCAGGAAACACCCCGGAGAGGTCCACCAGTCCATCACAGGGCACACACATAGGGCAAATTTAGTTGCTCCATTTGGCCTGACTGCATGTCTTTGGACTTGTGGGAGAAAAACGGAGCACATAGGGAGAACATGCAAACCACACAAAAAGGACCCTAAGGAATTAAATCCAGCCCAGGCCCTTCCTGCAGTGAGGTGACAATGCTACCCACTGTGCCACCATGCACTTAATTGTCCACCAAAAGTCCAGCAAACAACACTTTAGAATTATATAAATAATTATAAATAATAAATGAAGTCACTGATTGGCTGTGAGACCTAGAAAAAAAACAAGCAGCATTTTACATGCATTATGTGCATCTCTAAAACATGACTGGAAACAGAAGAACAATAATGAACAAATAGATTAATGTAACAACATATCATGTGAACTGGTTTCAAAACAGCTGTATTGAAAACACAACACAGTTTTTTAAACATCTGGTCAGCTTCATTGAAAAAGGCTTTATGGACCCTTGTTGCTCAACAGCACTGCAACTCCCTGACGGGTGTTTTACTCACAGATTAATTCTAAACCACAATCGCCCATTTCAGACTACCAATGTTCATACAAGTCACTATTTTTCCACCTCACTGAGCATGCTGTGCAGGTTGTTCGGCAGTCTGCTCCCCATTAAAATAGTTTATGATTAGCGGTTAATTATGCTTTAATGCTCGAGGCTTTAGATATGCAGACCTGAGGCAGTGCTTGTCTTTGAAACAACCTTGTGTTGTTTCGGTACAACAAACACTCAGCTTTCAGGACAAATAGTTGGGTAATTTATGCACAAGCCTGGCACTTTCCCCCACCACACCCTGCTGACACATTACATTTAAAAGTAAAGTCCATCATGCTTACTGATAGAACAGTATTATGTGTTTGGTTTATATTAACAATTCAAAGCACCAGATTATATATTCTGTGTATTTTATGATTCACAAATGTGATACCTTTAGCTTTGTGTGTATTTGATAGATATATGGGTGCAATAAAATATTTAATCAGGGTAAAATTCTTTGTATCAGCAGTTATGTTTTTATAGGATTAGTTGTTTAGCTTTAGAAAGTGATAAAATTAATTTTAATAATTAACACAATAATTTGAACTAATTTTACAACCTAGAAAACATCAGATGGTCTCACCAAACTTCACTAAAAATTAATTTTTTTTGTTCCTCTGCTTTGGATAGTCAAAATCTCCCTCAGCGGTCTGGCAGCCTCTGTCTGTTGCACAAGGCCCTCACTAACTGAAAAGGGTCCCAGCTTGCACATGCCTTTTTGGACACATCTGCCTTAATTGTTGTTATTACTTATTTGTTCTGCCTTCAGGAGGCCTAAACGAATATAAATGAGTTTGTTCTCTCCCTAATTAAGACTAATTAAGCCAAAAGCATCAAATTAAAAGTCTGACCCTACAAGAATAACCTAACCATGAGTCAAAATGACCATTTCTGTCAGTGCTCCTCATACCTTTGTCATTGTGTTACTGGGTCAGTTGGATTCTCTCATCATACATACAAATTTCAACACCAGTTTGTCATTAACTGGACTGGATATTTTTTAAGCTAACCTGTCATTTTTACATAATATTATGTCCAAATATTTCCTTTTGATTATAACTACATTATTTTTAAATGCATTGCTTCCTCTGTATACATGGTGAGACAGCTACCCCTGCTGACATCTCTAAACTTTGGCATACAAAAGTGCCAACAATCAGTTATATTTAGATATAATAGGGCGTGTTTACATAAGGAATGCATTGTAGTCATAAACACTAGTGTGCGTGCTTATGAGATTTGGTTTGGATGCTTAGTTTCTCTTTCTCTCTTTTCTGGGAAGTCAATGTTCCTAGTCGTGTGCTGTGACTTCTCCCCTACATACTGATTAAAAACGTGAGGGGAAACATGTCCATGTTTCATAAGCGTCAAACACACTCGCTGATCACTGACATGCATGCAAAGCCAGTACAGTTTATTATTGTGTCTTTAACATTAGAAAAACGTGTGTGCGTGCGTGTGTGTGTGTGCAGGAAAGTCTACCAGGTAGGAACTTTACATTCTGGCAGTGGTTTGATGGAGTGATGGAGCTCACCAAAAAACACCTAAAGCCCCATTGGAATGATGGGTAAGAGCTCAGTTTGCTTTAAGTGCTTAACTCTCCGTTGTGTTACATTTATAAAACCTTAACGTGGCTCTTGAGCATTCAGATGAAGACAGGCTCACAGTTCATTAGCACATTAATTACCATAAAATCTAACAAAATATTATTACACATTAAGATAGATATTGTAATGAATGTAAGCTCAGAGGAAATTGTCAGTTCCAGGGCTTTAGGCTAGCATGAATCAGAGCTTCTGAGAATTCTATATTCTGTGTATCCAGCAAAAACGATTGGCTCGGTGCTTACACAAGAGATGGCAGACAGTGGATATTGACTGTGCGTTAAGCAACTCGCTCTCTAACCTAGCTTTTCTGATGTGACCAGACTGAGCTCCACGTGGAATCTGCTTCCAAAAAAAACACACACACAAATGATGCCTTAGCTAATATGAGCATGACATTAAATAAATATTGCATTAGGTCATTTTCACACTTTGTAATAGTCATATTTTTAGTCCTATCTAGTTTGACATACTGTGTTTTTATTAATATAAATAATTGCTTTAAATAATGAATAACGTGTGTGTGCATTTTTTATGTGTGTCTGTCAGGGCGATCCTGGGATTTGTGAATAAGCAGCAGGCTCAGGACATGCTGATGTCCAAACCTAATGGGACGTTCCTGCTGCGCTTTAGTGATTCTGAGATTGGTGGCATCACCATTGCATGGGTGGCAGAGAATCCGAATAAAGCAGGTATTGCATCTACCAGTGCTGTTTTTTGTCAAATCCACTGCTTACTTCATTTTATTTTCATCAAATGCTTCATCCTGGTCAGGGTTGCAGCAGGTCCGATTCCACCGGGAAACACTGGGTGCAAGACAGAATTACCCTGGACAGGGAATCAATCCATCACAGGGCTTTGAACCCTCCCCCCAACCCTCAGACATTGCCAGTCATGCCTGTGTAGGTGATCAGACGGCTGATAGCACAAAACACCTGAGTGCCACTAACAGTAGTATGTATGTAGTATAAGTATATGCCTCCAACTAGGTTGTAACAGTTTGGGGAAGGCCATTTATTGTTCTACCATGACCATGCACCTGTGCACAAAGCAAGAAAAGTCTTTATAAATGATAAAAGGTGACATTGTTTAGACTTTATTGATAAATAAAAAAGTTGTAGCCTTGTGGTTAAGGTACTGGACTAGTAATCAGTAATCAGAAGGTTGCTGGTTCAAGCCCTACCACTGCCAGGTTGCTGCTGATGGGCTTTTGAGCAAGGCCCTTAACCCTCAATTGCTCAGACTGTATAATGTCACATTACTGTAAGTCCCATTGAATAAAGGCGTCTGCTAAATGCCAAAAATGTAACAGCTTCATTATTTAAACATGGTCATCATAGTCAAAACTGTTTGTGTGAATTTGTTTTGGGTTGTTTCCAGTGTCTCCTCACTGTCATGTGTCTGTGTGTTTTTGTACAGGTGAAAGGATGGTGTGGAACCTCATGCCCTACACCACTAAAGACTTCTCTATCCGCTCTCTGGCTGACCGCATCAGTGACCTGAACCACCTGCTGTACCTGTACCCTGACCGACCTAAAGATGAGGTCTTCTCAAAGTACTACACCCCTCCACTATGTATGTCATTTGCTTATTTCACATGCTTTGTCAGTTTGCATATTAAAGCAGGGAATGGATGCATGCTACTTTGTTAAAAGTAATGGATAAGCAGTTATTTAGTTTTCAGTTATTTACTCTTTGATATAAGACAAATAGAATATGAGAATTGCGCTTCTAAAAAAGTTGGGGGTTCTATTGCAGCTACACCCCAATGTGTACACCCCATTACTGACCAAAAACACATACTGTAATAGAAATAAACTCTAAGAACCAGTTTTGTGATCTGTAGGTAAACTATTTAGTGCTAAAGCTATCAAACACAGCCATGCTGTTGGCCAACCACGGACGTTATTACCTATGTCTGAGCATCCTCTATTCATGCCAACAGACGAACACCTTCAGAACAAAATTCTACAATACAAACAGCTACAAGAAAATTTTCACCTCAGTACATCTCTCCCCACATTTTTTTGGAAGCAATTGCACGCCATATAAGTTAAGGAAAAACAATTAAAACTCTACACCGTCAAAGTTACACAAACACTCTAACCACCATAAGCACAAGTAAAGAAAACAAAATGACCCACCACTTTGACGTTTAAAGACTCTATTAGCTAGCCATGATAATAGCCATAGCAGCTGACATGGTGTTAAGAATTAAACAAACAAACAAACAAACCTATGTCTGATGAAGGGATGACTAAAGCCCTGCAATGGATTGGCTCCCTGTCTGGGGTGTTCCTGCCCAGTGTTTCCTGGTGGAACCGGACCCTTTATGACCCTGACCTATTGGAAGTGCTTGATGAAAATGCAAAAAGAAGAAAATACATTCACTTCAAATTTACATACAATGTGTTTAGGAGAACTGGACATGGAAGCAAAATAAAGTTTGACTTGTGTGTTTATGGCAGCACCAGTTATTATTTCTATAACAGTAAATGTAGATGTTGACAGTCATTGACTAATTTATGAATGAATTTATGAGTCCCTAGTGTACTCCGTGATAGTAATTGGGTAAAACTTCATCATTCTGTCTCTGTCTTTATCTTGTACAGCTAAAGCCGTGGATGGCTACGTCAAACCACAGATCAAGCAAGTGGTCCCAGAGTAAGTATCTGCATATTTTCCACTTTTAAATATTTATTTCTTGCAGCTTGCTATGAATTCTGATTACTCAGTAAAAGTGGTCATCTCTTTAATACCCCGAGTGCTAACCCATCATCTTAGCACAGTTAGCTTAATTGCACGCTGGCGTATTAGCGTCACTTCTCCGGTCCGACTCAGCAGGAAGTTAGCGGTTACCATGGAGACCTCATACTCCACCATGTTATTTTTACCATCAGAATACGCTAAGCAATGTTAGCGACATTAGTCGAGTTAGCATGGCAGTGCTTCAGCAGTAGAGCGCTTGTTAGCGCTTTTAAAAGACAGCCACTTAGTGAGGCATTCTCAGCGGCATACGTAAGAGCTGTTAAGATTGTTAGCTTCATTAGCTGCTTAACGCATGCTCTCTGGATGGTGCCGGCCTGCTGGGGTGAAAGTTAAGTGCAGATCAATTACAGTTGGGCTAATGAAACGAGTTCACTGTCACACTTGATGTTTGTGTGTGTGTGTGTGTGTGTGTGTGTGTGTGTGTGTGTGTGTGTGTGTTTAGGTTTACGACACCTAATCCTGACCCGACTGCAAATCCAACCTACATGGATGCAGCCTCACCAGCTGTCAGTCACCCACAAAACTACGGCATCTACCCACCAATGTAAGTCCACATGACATATAACAGTAAATCTTTTGTTGTTTCTTCAGTAAATCAGCAGGGCTGCACCGTGGCTCAGTGTGTAGGACTGTTGCCTCGCAGCCAAAAGGTCCTGGGTTCGATCTCCGGGTGGGGCGGTCCTGGTCTGTGTGGAGTTTGCATGTTCTCCCCGTGTCTGCATGGGTTTCCTCCGGGAGCTCTGGTTTTCTCCCACAGTCCAAAGACGTGCAAGTGAGGTGAATTGGAGATACAAAATTGTCCGTGACTGTGTTTGACATTAACTTTGTGAACTGATGAATCTTGTGTAACGAGTAACAACCGCTTATGTCATGAATGTAACCAAAGTGTGTAAAACACGATGTTAAAATCCTAATAAATGAATAAAAAAAGTAAATCAGTAACCGATCTGCTTAAACAAACTGCTGTTTAAACTTACTGGCTGGACATTGAGGTGCTTCACTTTCTCGTAGGGCGGACACTATGCTGGATGGTGATGGTGATTTTGATCTGGACGACACCATGGATGTAGCGAGGCACGTGGAGGAGCTGCTGCGGCGACCGATGGACGGCCAGTGGAGCGGCCAGCAGTCGTGACCTCTCATCCATTTACCTCTGACCTCTGTCCCTTAGTGATGGCTTATTCCATTCATCTCTCCCCTCACCCTCCCAGTTCTGCTTCCTCCTCATCTAATGTGAAAAGTTCAATGATGGATGTGGTTGCTTTTACTTTGATTTTAGTTCTTTTATTCTTTCCTCTTTTTCGCTGTCATTTCTGTGTACATGTGAACGTTTGAGATGTTTCTCTTTTCCTCTTGACGTGTGAAAGAGAAATTAGCACAGAAGAAAAATACTACGAGCTTACTTTTTGACTCAATACCACCAACCAGTATTCTGAAGAAAAAAAAAGTCTTTTTACATGCATGTGTTTTGTTTTTGTTTGTTTTATTTGGAGTGGAATTGTCAGTGCTAGCACTCTGAAGATTGATGGAATAGAACTGTACTACTGTAAGAGGGTCTTTTATTGTCTGATTACTTACTGTTACTTTAACGTTAGTTGTTTTTTTTTTTTGCACCAGACAGTTCGTGCATCGAGCATATTGCACTCTGGAACAACTGTGTCCTTGTGGAAAAAATGACATGGTTGTTATCATTGCTGTTACTATGGCAACATTGTTTGTAATGTATAATGTGTACACTAAAGCGTATTTCTATTGCAGCAGCGCCATTGATAGCATGTACACAACCGCTCCTGAACAAACTGGATATACTTCATCAATGCCTGAATATATCTCTCTCACACACACGAGTCAGTCACACCATACACAAATACATACAAGATTATGCTGTCTGAGAATGAAGGATGAGTGACATGGCAAAATATCCTGCAGGCACCTCTACAATACACAATATGTATAAAGTGATAAAATAGTTCAAACCAGTTCAAAAGCTTCACTAAGTTAGTGTTTTCTACATGTTAGACATTTTAATACAATACAATTTTGTAAAGTCATAAAATACAACTTTCAAAATCTCCCAAACTGAATTTGAGTTGCCAGTTAACGATCCAGACCAGTCGATGCTTTCAGCTAACTCAAAATAACCCGAAAACCCAATATATCATTAATCTTGTAGCTACTTCATCTATGCGTTTTGATCAAGCTCTTCACCACATACCTATCACACGTTTTACTGTAGTTCTAAAACAAATGAAACTGAAACAATTTATACTACAATACTAATACAATACTATACTAATGACAATCTTTAGCAGCCCTTAAAATAAAACAGAATGCATTTCTGCTTTGTTCAACTCATAAACAACAGCTCCAAAAAAAACAGCCAGTGCCACTGTGACATATAAAAGTGCTGAAGTTGTTAGCATAAAATAAAAGCTCATGACAGTCCATTATTTGCATTAACTGGCTATATAAAAAATTAAGAACATATATGAGTAGCAGAAATGCTTGGAATCTTGTTACTCCTCATGCAGGTACACAGTATAGATAAAACTGTTTTGCTGTACGCGGGCTCTGATTAGAAAGAACTTAGATTAGAGACGAGCTTTTGAACTGTTTATGCGAATTAGCCAAACAATTCAGTTCTACTAAAAGCATTTTCAAGATCGAATAACACACATGATCTGTTACATCATATTTTCATTGTGTACAAGTCCAGAGCTGAGAAAATCCAGAGGTGGGGGCGATATTTATTCCATTACATAATTAATTTGAATAGTTCACATTGTGTCTAGTCAAGCCCCAGCTTCACCGCATGCCAGAATAAACATGTTGCTGTATTTATAGTGCATCATGTAGACTATTGGACTTTAACATTGCACCCTGAACAGTCAAGCTTCATAGCAGGCAGGCCTCGCACATGCTTTAATATAAATACATTATAGTATAAAACAGGTCGCACCGTCTTGTTTTTGATTTGCAAGTATCCTCCTGGTTGAGAACCCTTGCTTTAAGATGTTTTATTATACAAGCTTGTCATTATTATCACTGTTTTTACAGTACCTTTATTTCAGCTACCCAAAAATCACATATGCAATTTTCAAATGCCAGATTAGGTGAACAAATACCTGGATTTGGGTGTTTATTTAAATACACACTCATTACTAATACTAATTGTGTTATACAGATAAATTCAATTCATCTACTGTAAGAACAATACAGATAGTCAGTTTTAAAGAGCTGATATTTACTATCATACCAAAAATTGTGACAATGTAAGGCCTAGTTAATATATTGTTATTTCACTCATCCCTGCTGAGAAGTGCTGCAGATAAACACATACAGTGCTGTATCACTCTGTAATTCCAGCTGCAGAAGGGTGTGACCATTTATTTGTACTGATTTACACACACTGAGCTATGAAGCTTACTGGACACACTGCTCATGCTACACTACGTTAGTTCTGGGTTTTATCAAAAGTGATAAAAAAAAAGTGAACCCTCCTGTGGTGGACAGTTCCGGCAAAACCAGAGCACCTGTTGTCATGGTGACTGATGCTGCTTCGATCTTGTGTTCGCCTGCTATCGTATAGCTATAGAGCTGCTAACTGTGAA
The DNA here is from genome assembly GCF_030014385.1 of Trichomycterus rosablanca. Lineage (NCBI taxonomy): Eukaryota > Metazoa > Chordata > Actinopteri > Siluriformes > Trichomycteridae > Trichomycterus > Trichomycterus rosablanca. The sequence continues at coordinate 4,507,724 of NC_086009.1, read as the reverse complement.
TGCACCTCCTTACTGCCTTATTGTGATAAGTCTCTTTCCAGTCTCTTTCTCCATCTCAACACACCCCAACACACACACACACGTGACTCAGGACTATAAAATGCAATGGATGTGTTGTTAAAGTTGTAAGAAGTAACAGGCAGAAAAGATCATTCTCTATTCAATATAAATATTATTTTATTTTTTTAATATAATTCTATTTTATTATTGTAGATCTTATGTGATCTGTGTGTGTACTACAAAAGAATGCTGCCTAAGCAAATCAAACCTTGGTAGAGGAAAAGCCTCTTATAGCACCCTCAGTATTTTTCAACATAACCTTTATAATCAAACCAATACTTTTTACCACAGGCAAAGCTTTAAAGTTTTAAGAATGAATGTTACAGAAATACATTGATTATTTATTTTAGTTTTTACTGTGCTGGTCACAACAGATTTGTCTTATCATATCACTTTACACCACTTATATAGTAGTATAATAATTCTCATAAAGAACAACAAACCTGTAGGTAAAGATGAGATTTTAGACCCATTTTAAAATATTTACCAATGGTTTACATATTAAAGCTTTGACTAAGACCAATAATGTTGGCTTTCATATTTTCAATTTGCCATGACCTTAATTCTCAGTGAGTTCTGATTTCACAATCATGTAACTGTAACAGAGTCAGTTAATTTGGTCAGTTGTTTAATGTGCCTGGTTAACTGATCCTGATTTTGGTAATTTTGCTGATTTTGAACAGCAGAAATGACACACATTTACAATTTGTAGGGAGAAGCAATAGATCCAAAGAGAGTGCCTTTTTTCACCTAATATGATCTTCATACTCTTGGCTCACAGATTAAGTGTTTAATTAACTTTGTAGTCGTGGTTAGACCCTTGGTAATGACAAGACTTGTTGCCCATTGAAAGGTTTACAGAAAGCAAACTTTACAGAAATGTTCTAGCTCATCACCAAGTCTCATTCCGAGTACTAAACAGTATATAAAGGAACAGTTGGTAGTGGACTATATTGATATATTGTTCAGTTTGATGGTTTGGTTTGGTTCAGTCTGATTTAATCCCCACGCTCATGGCCTCAACCTTTATAAAGCATTGGATTGACTTCTAAGGGTGGTTTTAGATCATATAAAGTGTGTATTCTCACCTAACCTTAAAATATAAAACTTTAACCTTTAATATTGAGGTGATGACTCCACTTTAGAAAATGTGAATGACACCACATATCAGCTGTGGTAAAAGATTTTGTTACACATTTCATTTCATCACCTTTACTGTTAGCGTCTGCTATACAGTATTGTGTTGTAAAATATTGTTGACTAAACCTTTACAATAAGCATTTTTCTTAGTTCAGGAAAGTGTTATGAAGTAACCTGCAGATACAGACAGTGGTGGTTATGTTGAGAAACACTGAATTATTCCTTTAAAATGTGCTACTGGCCTTAGCTTAGCATCTGAAAAGTTGTGCTACTTGGAATGCAGTCCTGCTTTTCTGCTTAGCCGAGCTTTTGAATGAATAAAACAAGCCAAACAGTAAAAACGTACATTTGCGTCATTGCATTTCCATTCTGCCTTGTGTTCCCTGCTACACTGCTGTGGTTTTCTTTGAAATTCTTTCTGCTTGTTTGAGAGTTGAAATATGTGGGAAGTCGTAAGGTTTTGCCTCTTTGATCTGTTTTTGTGACTATCTTTTACACTTTAGGTGGTAGAGGGTGGGTGTGTATGTGGGTGTGTGTGTTACACCCTTTGTCCTATGTGTTTTTGGTTGGGATTTAGTGTTTGAAAATGTGTTCTACAACAACAAAGAAATTAAAAAATAAAGTTTTATAAATAATTCAAACCAGAATGTGTTCAAGATGAAGTTATTCAGTAAAGCTGGTAGATGTACAAAGATTAAAATGCAGCAGTCCTAGTTTGTCTGTGTGTGTGTGTGTGTGTGTGTGTGTGTGTGTTGTTATTAATGTTTTAGTAAAAAAACAAACCAAAATGCACCTGTGCAGAAAGTGATAAGATAAGATAATACTTTATTAGTCCCACAGTGGGGAAATACACAGTGTTAGAGCAGCGAAGGGATAGCATGGCACTCAGTACAAAAAAACAGACAAATGAACAGTACTGTGTATAACAATATAGATGTCCAAAAACCCTTGAGCAACCTGCACAAATCCCTGACCTCAACTCTATTAAAAGAAATTAGAACATTAATTGAAAGCCAGGCTTTCTTGACCAGCATCAGTGCCTAACCTGACAGATGCTCTTTTGACTCATAATATACTGTATATCTCAGCTGTGCTATTGACCTATGTCTGGCAGGTACGGTTGAAGGGATTCATCATTACTGCAGCGATTGCAGCCTAATTAACGGTTAAAGTTGTATTATTAACAAAGTCATTGTGAAAATTATTATTTCAACATTTGATCAACAGGCAAAAGTACAGAGGTTCTTTTTTTTTTGGCTAATCAGTAGTTTGAATAAGCCACAGAATGTTACTGGCTTTCACAAAATGTCAGAACGTTTCCATAAAGGGGGTTTGTAATTTATAAATAGCAACCAAGCTTATTAATACAGTTAATCGTGTTTTTAGGTAGGTGTGAGAGGGTAACTGCTATTAATCCAGCTTGCAAAGTCCTGTTACCTTCTTCTTCTCTATCAATTAAAATATTCAGATGTGATAACATTAAAACTAGAGTATTAAATCAAGGCATCACTTTTATGCTCAAATGTGACTTACTGTTTTTTTTTAATAAAACTGTTTTTATTATATTTTTTTCCATTTTAGGATGTACCAGCAGATGTCACTGTAACACTCATCATTTGCTTGGTATATAGATCTTTACATTTTAAGCTTTATTACTCATTATGTCTCCACGCATGGAGGTTTTTGGTACATGGTGTACTTTCAATTCCTCTTTTCATTATAGCCATATGACATTCAGGACCTCTGCAGATGTCAGTTACTGGAAATAACTAATTTCTTCATATACGTGTTAACACTTTCACACATTGCCATGCTCACCAACAGCTGTTAAACATTTTTAATTTTTAATTTATTTAATTTTTAGATCGTGTGATTGCAGTGAATTTATGATTGATAATTTAGTCATGATTTCACCATCTACAGTACATAACATTCCTAAACTGATTTAGATGATCTAAGAAAGTCTCTGTATGAAGGGCAGGCCGCCGAAGACCAACTTTGAATTTTTGTGACCTCAGGTGGTTCTCCATTAAAAACCAGCAAGATTCTGTAATAATCACACAGGCTTAGGAATACTTCAAAAACACTCGTCAGTAAACACAGTTTATTTCTGCGTCCACAACTGCAAGGCTCACTGCACAATGAAGAAGCCAAGTCAACAACTTCCAGAATGCAGCCGAATTCTGTCTGCTCAAACTCATCTGAGATGGATTGATGTGAGATTGAACAGTGCACTTGAGATCATGTTCTCCATGCCAGTCAGGAAAGGATAATTTTGCTTGATAATGCAATATTTAAAACATACATGAGTTATGGTACGAAGGTGTGTTAGTGCCAATGGGATGAGTACTTAAATCACCTTAGATCACAGAAAGTAGTCGATATTTAAAGTAATGATTCTGCATGTTTAATTCAAATAACAATCAGAAAAGGTTCTATATTACTGTTGTGTATGTATCTTTACAACACATCTGCACAGATGCACCCCACAGCACCTCTTTCATACAGGATGTTTTGTCTTTTGTAACATGGTCATGTGACTTACAGTAAGGGAATGATCCACCAGCTCTGCTCTTCCTCTTTATGTCTCTGTGTGTATGTGAAGTGAAGCTAAGCAATTTGCATTAATAAGTATTAATTTTAGACAAATACTAGTTCTTAATACACAGCGTTTACATAATCTGTATGCTCAGACATTATTTAAATGCTTTTTAAAAAAGCTTCCCTGACTCAGCAATTGAGTTACTGGACTAGTAATCAGAAGGTTGCTGGTTCAATTCCACATCTGCCATGTTGCCATTGTTGGACCCATTTTTAACAGCACATTAATGACATTTAAAAATTATGAAGAAACACTGAATGTTGTTTTGGTTAAAAGTTGTTTATTGTAAAACTACACTGGACTTTTAAGTTAAAGTTAAAAATGACTCACATAGAGGGAAAATATTCTACCCCTGTTGGGCAGTCAGATATGGTTGTAATATAATTTAGGTAAGATAAAATCATTGTGCTTGATGCACTCATCACAAAACTGCTGTTCCAAGTTCTCCGAAGAAGAAGGTGGGAAACCATTTGGGATTCGCTGCACTTCAGTAGATCACAACATTTAAACGAAGATGGTAGAAGTTACATAAGCATATGTCATTTGTTTTCACATTTATTCGTGAGCGATAAATCTTAGAAAATCAGACTGAACTGGCTACTGTTGCCAAAACACACTGTTTGGATTGCACAGTAATTCTGTAAAATTGTTCCCTATTAAAAACAAACAAACATGTGATTGGAACTGATTGTGTTCTCTAAGGTAATGACAGTGTGCTGGCACTGGAGCACCATGTATCACTCAGACACCTAGAAAACTAAGACAAATAAGTGCCTTAATTCACCTTCATACGGGCGATCAGCCCTGGTTGAATCACACCATTCAGGAACTAATGACTGTACTTTGGGGTCTAATTGCCCTGCTCTTAAATTGGTTTGCTAAACTGATTAGTTTTGTCTGGTTGACATTAGGCTTAATATGATTGCTCAGCTCATTTGTTAATGACCGTGTTTTAAGTTCCAGTCCATTTTATGTCTGGTAGTAATGACTTTTTTTTCTGAGAGCGGTCTGACCGTGATGATTCATGCAGTAATAGCTAGCTGCTCCTGCAGAAGGACACATGACTCCTCTCATACCAACACAGCCTAATGTGATTTAGCTGCTTGGCTGGATAGAAATGGACAGTATAATGTTTCCATCCATTTATCAGTCTAGTAACTCTGTGCCAGGTTATACAGTGAATGTGTCTGTCTTTCAGTCTGTCTTTTTTTTTTTTTTTAATGAGATTGGGAGCCTTTGCGTGTGCATGTCTGTGTGTGTGTACTTCCATGTGTGATTGAATAAGTGAAGGAACAATTTGTATTTTCCTGTAAGTGCAAGCAGAGTCGAAGGTAAATGGTGTGTTATCCTTGGCTTTTTAGTTGGTAATGGCTTTGGATGTTATTTTTGGACACAAAAGGATAGGATTATAATGTCCTTTTT
>NC_086009.1:4325000-4500000 GCF_030014385.1 Trichomycterus rosablanca | reverse complement strand
ACACACGCACACACTCACACTCACTCACACGCACACACACACACACTCACACGCACACACACACTCACACTCACACACACACGCACACACTCACCTTTGCACTACGTCCTAGGTTTTGCATTCTATCACTAGTACCTGTAATTATCTTTTATATTTTCCTTTAATTGTTGTGTTGACATACAATGAATAAATGAAATATTATATTTATGTGTAAAATCTATTTTCAATGCTTTGGCAATATTGCAAGGCCGTAATTACAACATATAAGATACCCCAAATATTTACAAATGCTCTAAATCTCTTTCCTAATATAATTATGTACAAATTATGAACAAACATATTCCATATTCTCACTGGCTTTGTGTAAGGTTAGGATCTGACAGTGTTACAGTCAGTGGATGATATGGCAGGAATATTTTAGAACCCCCCCACATGTTTAATTCATGGCTGCATCTTTGCAATATTGTAACCAATGTAACAGTCATGCCAGTAAAGCTCATTGATTTGAATTGAATTTAGAGAGAGAAGGGGGATCTTTGTGAGGTTTTTCGATAAGTTGTCGCTGAGCCCTTGGAAAAAAATCAGCAGACCGTCCACTTCTGAGTAGATTCACTACTGTTCACTACTGTTCACTAAGTAAGAAGATATGTACAGTCGTGTACATGAATCCCCTGAGAGTAAATATACCATTCTGAAGGCTTCCTGTTAGCTGTGGCTACAATAAAAGAGTCGTGTTACCACACCCTTCCTGATTAAGTCATGGCCATGCATTATTTTTATTTATATAAGATGTCACCATCAAGATGGATTAGGCTCGGCCACTCAGGTGGCGCAGCGGTAAAAACACACGCTGGAACCAGAGCTGGGATCTCGAATACATCGTATTGAATCTCAGCCCTGCCTACCGGCTAGGCTGAGCGGCCACATGAACAACAATTGGCCTGTTGTTCAGATGGGCCGGACTAAGCCGGATGGGGTCTCTCTCTCATGACTGGTGCAATTACGACCTCTGCTGGCTGATTGGTGGCACCTGCACAGAGATGAGAAAAGAGTGCTGTTAGGGTGTGTCTCTCCGTACACAACGCTAGGCTGCACTGCACTCATCAAAGTGTAGGTGATAAGATGCATGTGCACGATGCAATCGCAAAGAGAAAAAGGGGAGAAAAATGTATATATACAGTGTATCACAAAAGTGAGTACACCCCTCACATTTCTGCAGATATTTAAGTATATCTTTTCATGGGACAACACTGACAAAATGACACTTTGACACAATGAAAAGTAGTCTGTGTGCAGCTTATATAACAGTGTAAATTTATTCTTCCCTCAAAATAACTCAATATACAGCCATTAATGTCTAAACCACCGGCAACAAAAGTGAGTACACCCCTTAGTGAAAGTTCCTGAAGTGTCAATATTTTGTGTGGCCACCATTATTTCCCAGAACTGCCTTAACTTTCCTGGGCATGGAGTTTACCAGAGCTTCACAGGTTGCCACTGGAATGCTTTTCCACTCCTCCATGACGACATCACGGAGCTGGCGGATATTCGAGACTTTGCGCTCCTCCACCTTCCACTTGAGGATGCCCCAAAGATGTTCTATTGGGTTTAGGTCTGGAGACATGCTTGGCCAGTCCATCACCTTTACCCTCAGCCTCTTCAATAAAGCAGTGGTCGTCTTAGAGGTGTGTTTGGGGTCATTATCATGCTGGAACACTGCCCTGCGACCCAGTTTCCGGAGGGAGGGGATCATGCTCTGCTTCAGTATTTCACAGTACATATTGGAGTTCATGTGTCCTTCAATGAAATGTAACTCCCCAACACCTGCTGCACTCATGCAGCCCCAGACCATGGCATTCCCACCACCATGCTTGACTGTAGGCATGACACACTTATCTTTGTACTCCTCACCTGATTGCTGCCACACATGCTTGAGACCATCTGAACCAAACAAATTAATCTTGGTCTCATCAGACCATAGGACATGGTTCCAGTAATCCATGTCCTTTGTTGACATGTCTTCAGCAAACTGTTTGCGGGCTTTCTTGTGTAGAGACTTCAGAAGAGGCTTCCTTCTGGGGTGACAGCCATGCAGACCAATTTGATGTAGTGTGCGGCGTATGGTCTGAGCACTGACAGGCTGACCCCCCACCTTTTCAATCTCTGCAGCAATGCTGACAGCACTCCTGCGCCTATCTTTCAAAGACAGCAGTTGGATGTGACGCTGAGCACGTGCACTCAGCTTCTTTGGACGACCAACGCGAGGTCTGTTCTGAGTGGACCCTGCTCTTTTAAAACGCTGGATGATCTTGGCCAGTGTGCTGCAGCTCAGTTTCAGGGTGTTGGCAATCTTCTTGTAGCCTTGGCCATCTTCATGTAGCGCAACAATTCGTCTTTTAAGATCCTCAGAGAGTTCTTTGCCATGAGGTGCCATGTTGGAACTTTCAGTGACCAGTATGAGAGAGTGTGAGAGCTGTACTACTAAATGGAAGACACCTGCTCCCTATGCACACCTGAGACCTAGTAACACTAACAAATCACATGACATTTTGGAGGGAAAATGACAAGCAGTGCTCAATTTGGTCATTTAGGGGTGTAGTCTCTTAGGGGTGTACTCACTTTTGTTGCCGGTGGTTTAGACATTAATGGCTGTATATTGAGTTATTTTGAGGGAAGAATAAATTTACACTGTTATATAAGCTGCACACAGACTACTTTTCATTGTGTCAAAGTGTCATTTTGTCAGTGTTGTCCCATGAAAAGATATACTTAAATATCTGCAGAAATGTGAGGGGTGTACTCACTTTTGTGATACACTGTATATATAAGATGGATTGGGCTCCGTACTGGTCAATTCACCTACAGGTTCATATATTGTACAGTTCACATGCTGTAACAAAATGTTAAAAATGTAGTACAATGATGAATGATGAGGGCAGCTGTAGCCTAGCAGGTAAGGTCCTGGACTAGTAATCGAAAGGTCGCTGGATCAAGCCCCACCACTGCCAGGTTGCCACTGTTTGGCCCTTGAGCAAGGCCCTTAACCCTCAATTGCTCAGACTGTATACTGTAACTGTACTGTAAGTCGCTTTTGATAAAGCCGTCTGCGTCATCTTCTGTTTTTTTACCCCGAGGTGGTTCTGTTTACCCTCCCGAGGTTGATGACTGCGGATCAAGACAGCAGGGCCAACGGTGCTGCTCCTATTAGATGGGACAGGAACCTGGTGTGCTCCTACAAGATGGGACGAGAACCTGGAGTGCCCCTACTAGATGGGACGGGAACCTGGCAGGGCGCAACAAAAATCTGGCGTGCCGCTTTTAGATGGGACGGGAACCTGGCATGTTGCAACAAAAATGTCCAGAACTTATAATGTCCAGGTCTTCTTCAAAGAATGGATTAAAAATAAATAACTCTTCCAGGCCACCCAAGAAGGATGGAGGTTCCTGCTGAGTCTGGTTCCTCTCAAGGTTTCTTCCTGTAATTTTTAAGGGAGTTTTTCCTTGCCACTGTCGCCCTCGGCTTGCTCAGCAGGGGTAACGTTGATGTGAGACAATGTTCATAGTAAGAAGCGTTATATAAATGAGTCTGACTTAACTTGACTGATACACATAACTTGTGTATAATCTACCTCGCCATTATTTACTCAGTACCATGTACTCACCAACACTTGTCTCTAGTCTCGTCTTCCTTTACTTATTTTAAGCATTCTCGTATTACTGTAATGTTGTCTACCTGCACTGTACTGTCTTGCACTTTTGTTCTATGTTGCACCTTGGACCTGGAGGAACGTTGTTTCATTTCAATATGTACTTGAATATAGCTGAAATGACAATAAACCTCTCTTGACTCTCTTGACTCTTAAATGTAAATGCTCCACGGGTCCTTTAAGGTTCCCAGTCTGGGGCGAGAACGCGCACAGAAGCAAGACAAGAGCCGCATAATCTTAGCGTGAGCGCCATCTGTCTTCCTCTCCATCTGAGCTAAAGCGTGGGAGAGAATGGGGACAGAAGAGAGAGCAGTGAGAGAGCAATGAGTGAGAGAAAGAAAGAGAAAACACAGAGGACAGAAGAGGGAGCAGAGAGAGAGAAAGAGAGAGAGAGAGAGAGAGGGGGACAGACAGAGATTAGTTTGAATGTGTTTAGTTCAGCTCGCTGATCGCACTAAAGGCGCGGTGCGCTCTGCCGGATCTGTACCCGCTCCGTCCGCCTGTAGATGGAAGTTTGGTATCGGGCGGTGCGTGGCGGAAAGGGCTGGATCGCCCCCCTCACTTCAGCTCCTGCACAATGCGCGCTGCTCTGTTCGGTATCGCTGTCGGTGTAGCGGCGTGGAGCTGAGCGAGGACCACCATGGCCGAGCCGGAGCCTGCAGACACAGCGGGACCCGTCAGCGAGCTCGCCGTGGACGTGCGGGCTTACCTGTCCCCGCTGCCTGGTGAAGCAGGACACGCCGAGACGGTCCAGCACAGTAACGGAGGACACCGGAGCAGAGACAGTTCTGCAGAGAGACACCAGGCAGCCGGGAGCACACCTTGCGGCATCATGAAGGTTAGTGCGCGGTGCGAGTTATTTTGGGAGCCGGGATTGTGTTGTCTGTGACGGGGATGGGGGATCCTGACACTCCGCTGTGGTGTTTTAATGCGGACAGAGTCTGGAAATCTCTCTGGGTCACATTGTGTCCGGTTTTAGAGGACATACGCGTGTCTGAGCTCTGATTCATTCTAATCATTTATAAATGCAGTCCGGACTGGACGAGTTTAACCCCAAATAGTTCGTTCCTGCACCCACACACCTTTAGTGCAGGACTGCTTTTCCTAACAGGCTGCACAGAATGTTCTTTTATTATAAATTACTTACTTTTGCAAGGATGTCATAGAAGCATGCAGTGTGTTTTTACCTTGTTGATTTATACCCTTGTCATGTTTTACACACTTTGGTTACATTCATGACAGGACAGGTAGTTACTTCACACAAGATTCATCAGTTCACAAGTTCTATGTCAAACACAGTCATGGACAATTCACCTCAGGTGCACGTCTTTGGACTATGGGAGGAAACCGGAGCCCCCGGAGGAAACCCACGCAGACATGGGGAGAACATGCAACTCCACACAGAAAGGACCTGAACCACCACACCTGGGGATCGAACCCAGGACTTTCTTGCTGTGAGGTGTCAGTGCTATCCACTTTATCCTTGTCACATCACTGATAATTGCAATACATTATAATTATAGTTCTTCCCTAATGTTCATCCCTACTTTGCTGTTATAAAAAGGAAGCACCTGCATTATCCGGCTGGTTACTCACTCACTTATTCACTCATGTTTAGTGAGTGAAGTTAATCCACAATGTAGTTTTTATTTTTGTTTGGACACTGGTGCTTTACATCAACATGTCATTTAAATATTTGCAGCATTTAGCAGATGCATTTATCCAAACGGACTTGCATTTGTGACTTAATACAGCTTGAGCAATTGAGGGTTGGGGCCTTGCTCAGTGGACCAACAGTAGCAACTTGGCAGTTAATGTGTTGATCAGCTTTACAAGAAGTTTTATTCAATCATTTTGACCCACATGAAACTTTACAGCTTACTAGACTTTACACCTACAGTTTAGGTTAAAAGTTTACATGCACTTATAAGACACATACACTGTATGTCATGGCAGTTGTACCAAGTGCATAGTAACATGTTAATAGAGTTGAAGTCAGGACTTTGATTTGTCTTACCACAAAACTCCATTCAGAAGGATTTCCTTTTTGATCAGCAGGACCCTTTAGTCAAGCTTTTAGTTGCAGATTTTAGTGCAGGGGTTTGTTTTTAACTCACACAATAAAGTTGATAATGCAGACAATCCACACAATATTTGAGACCTGAGGCACATGAACAGCAGGTTCATTAACTTCTGTATGTTGCGAGGTGGATAATCTTACAGTGCGTCCTGGTGCCATCTGTTCCACAGGTAAACGATTCACACGTGCCTGGCCGTCCACATGATCTTTAAGACAACGACATTTTTTCAGACCAGTTGACCTTCTTCTGTTGCTCCAAAGTGTCTAGTTCTGATAACTGTGTGCCCATTGTTGGTGCTTTTGATGTTGGACAGGAGTTAGTATGGGCGCTATGATTGGCCTGCGACTTCACAGCAACAAACACAGAAGGATTTGGCGGCTCATGGCTTGTCTATCCTTGGACCATTGTTGGTGGATGCTTACCATGGCTGCCTGTGAACACCTTTTGCTTTTTTAGACAAGTTGTCTAAAAAATTGTTGTCTGGCTATAACAATTTGGCCCCTGCCAAAGTCACTAAGGTCTTTATATCTGTTTATATCTGCATTCAACACATGTAATTTTAGTAACTACCATCAGCCCAACACAGTCAATCCCAAAGATGTGCACAATTGTTTTGAAATACAATTTCATTACCATGCACATTTTTGGTGCATTGTCCTAATGTTTTGGCTAATTTGTGTAGTCTTTTTGTAGGAAAGCTGTATGTACATATACAAAGAAGCTATTGGGTTATACAGTGTATCACAATAGTGAGTACACCCCTCACATTTCTGCAGATATTTAAGTATATCTTTTCATGGGACAACACTGACAAAATGACACTTTGACACAATGAAAAGTAGTCTGTGTGCAGCTTATATAACAGTGTAAATTTATTCTTCCCTCAAAATAACTCAATATACAGCCATTAATGTCTAAACCACCGGCAACAAAAGTGAGTACACCCCTTAGTGAAAGTTTCTGAAGTGTCAATATTTTGTGTGGCCACCATTATTTCCCAGAACTGCCTTAACTCTCCTGGGCATGAAGTTTACCAGAGCTTCACAGGTTGCCACTGGAATGCTTTTCCACTCCTCCATGACGACATCACGGAGCTGGCGGATATTCGAGACTTTGCGCTCCTCCACCTTCCGCTTAAGGATGCCCCAAAGATGTTCTATTGGGTTTAGGTCTGGAGACATGCTTGGCCAGTCCAACACCTTTACCCTCAGCCTCTTCAATAAAGCAGTGGTCGTCTTAGAGGTGTGTTTGGGGTCATTATCATGCTGGAATACTGCCCTGCGACCCAGTTTCCGGAGGGAGGGGATCATGCTCTGCTTCAGTATTTCACAGTACATATTGGAGTTCATGTGTCCCTCAATGAAATGTAACTCCCCAACACCTGCTGCACTCATGCAGCTCCAGACCATGGCATTCCAACCACCATGCTTGACTGTAGGCATGACACACTTATCTTTGTACTCCTCACCTGATTTCCGCCACACATGCTTGAGACCATCTGGACCAAACAAATTAATCTTGGTCTCATCAGACCATAGGACATGGTTCCAGTAATCCATGTCTTTTGTTGACATGTCTTCAGCAAACTGTTTGCGGGCTTTCTTGTGTAGAGACTTCAGAAGAGGCTTCCTTCTGGGGTGACAGCCATGCAGACCAATTTGATGTAGTGTGCGGCGTATGGTCTGAGCACTGACAGGCTGACCCCCCACCTTTTCAATCTCTGCAGCAATGCTGACAGCACTCCTGCGCCTATCTTTCAAAGACAGCAGTTGGATGTGACGCTGAGCACGTGCACTCAGCTTCTTTGGACGACCAACGCGAGGTCTGTTCTGAGTGGACCCTGCTCTTTTAAAACGCTGGATGATCTTGGCCACTGTGCTGCAGCTCAGTTTCAGGGTGTTGGCAATCTTCTTGTAGCCTTGGCCATCTTCATGTAGCGCAACAATTCGTCTTTTAAGATCCTCAGAGAGTTCTTTGCCATGAGGTGCCATGTTGGAACTTTCAGTGACCAGTATGAGAGAGTGTGAGAGCTGTACTACTAAATTGAACACACCTGCTCCCTATGCACACCTGAGACCTAGTAACACTAACAAGTCACATGACATTTTGGAGGGAAAATGACAAGCAGTGCTCAATTTGGACATTTAGGTGTGTAGTCTCTTAGGGGTGTACTCACTTTTGTTGCCGGTGGTTTAGACATTAATGGCTGTATATTGAGTTATTTTGAGGGAAGAATAAATTTACACTGTTATATAAGCTGCACACAGACTACTTTTCATTGTGTCAAAGTGTCATTTTGTCAGTGTTGTCCCATGAAAAAATATACTTAAATATCTGCAGAAATGTGAGGGGTGTACTCACTTTTGTGATACACTGTAGATGTGCATTACAAGAAACAATTCTAATCACCCAGTGTGCAAACAAACATTGTTCTGTATGTTAACATAACTAGATCAATGGGTCAATCAGTTCTATTGATCAGCTGACTTGTGGTTTAAGAATGTTTAAATCAGAAGGTTTGTTGGGCTAATTGAAACCTCCAGGGTTGGGTAGATAAAGATTTATTTGATTATTATTGAAATACAAATGCACAAAATGTCACACAAAACAGATGCTTAATTAGATTTATTATGTCTGAAGCTTTTATAAGTCAAATAAGCAAAGAGTGCCATTGTATCACTGAGAATAGTCCACCACCCAAATAACACATGGTCAGTGGAGATCCTATGGGAGTCCCTTTTGATGGACAAACTGGGCACAGTGGGATGATGAAATGTACAGAGCCACAGTCAGTATTTGCATACCCAAAAGTTCATCTGTAAAATAGCTGTAGCCTTAAAAATAATCATTGAATGTATGTATTAGATACATCCACCCAATGAAGTGCACAATGAGTGATTGACACCTTGATAACCTCTAATAAGTGATTTCTGTAAGTGCTCCCAATATTCTGACACCTCTCTTGTGGAAGCTTATTGAAGATTTATGGCTTCATGCAGCAGCTTTCTATAATAAACAATTTTTTATGGGATTTAAATTAGGAGATTATGAGAAGTCACTCCAGGATATTCCATGTCTGATTCCTTAATCATCCTCTGGTTGACTTGGAAGTTTTCTTGCAATCATTGTCTTGCTGGAAAGTTCACTTATCACCAAGGTTCAATTTAATCACAGAAGGCATCACATTCCTCTTTAGAATGCCTTGTTATTTCTGTAAATTCATGATGGCAGTCATACAGTTAAGATTGCCAGCTCTTGCAGCAGATAAACATCCCCATGTCATCGCTGACCCACCTCCATGCCTGACCGTGGGGATAGTGTTTTCCTGGCCTCGCCTTTCATGCACAAGTCCCAGTTCCAGTTTTGATAAGTCACTCCATAGAGCTGTGTCCCAAAACTATAGAACAACCAGGCTGCACTTGTCAAGTCCTGGATTTACTGTCAAATCTGTGTCTCAACGTTGGCAAGTTTCTGATTCCATCCCTGATTTGGAGTGGAAAAGTTTATGTGGAGGTCATTATTTTTGGTTGAAAGACTTTTCCTGTTGGTCCGTTACAGTTTGCTTAGCAACCAACTTGAAGCAGCACATTATTCTGTCACTCTCTGGTTTTATTGAATTCTGCTCCTGCTGGGTGGGTGTTTTGGCACCAAAACAAGAGACCCAAGGACAGGGAAAAGATTGTCAGGGTTATAAAGGTTTTTGGGTTCCAGTAACATGGAGAAAATTGGTGTGGCACAAGAGCATGGGAGGAAAAAACAAAAAAGTTTTACAGTCTTCAATTGGCACTCTAGACTTGAACCTTAGACTTAAAAAAATCATTTCTATTTTATATTCTTGTGTTTGTGATGTATGTAGTTTTTCTCTATCACAGATTATGTCCTACCATTTTGCACAGCTAACTTGTAGAGAAGTATCTAAAGAATTTAGAGATGGCAAGTTGCCACTTGAGTCATTTGATTTTAGGTAAGTGACTGAAGTATTGTTTCCCTCTCACATTCTTAGTTTAGTTATATCCCATTCCACTGTAAGTTTAAACTAGCTTAGAATACATAAACCACATAGTAAAAAAATGGATGTTTCGTTTCATTTTAAAAGTGAACAGGGACTGCATGAGTCCAAACGTGACACAGGCATGTGAGATATGTGTTCTTATGCCTCTGAGGCTTGTTTTTATCGCTCGGACTTGCTCAGACAGATCGCCTCTTTTAAAGTTCACAGCTACAGCTGACAGAATGACAAGGTAAAACGGTCACATTCCCCATTCCACTCCGTATCACTTGACTGTGGCAGTGCTGTGAATCAGCACAGTTCAGGCTAAGTTCACTTCTGCACTGTTAATCTTGTTTTAATCGAATGATTAGTTTTGGTCTGTAGAATCTGCAGAATTTATGCCTTTAATTTAAAGTCACAGTCGAGCAGATAAAACAAAACTCATCACATTAATGCATACTGAGCTCATGGAATATGTCAGAAAGTAAAGCTGTGGATCCCCTCTTATTCCTTACAAGAAGTGATATAAGGTTCATTACATGTAATAGGGATCAGGAAAAACACAGGACAGAACGTAAGTTTAACATGAGAATGTGTTGCATGAGCTGATTATTCATGTGTGAATCTGTCTTGTAACACATTTCTGAAATACTAATCAACATGATAACAGGATAAAAAGTAATTCATTTAATTTAATTATTCCGGTAAGTGTGTAAAGAGTTTCAAACCTAATTCATGCACTGGCCAAATGTATGTAAAAACATAACCAATAAACATGGATTACTCCATCCTTAATGGAAACAAGTCATTTAAGTAAAGGTTTTTAATTAATTTTAATTTGGTATTTTAAATTGATATTTTATTAATTTATATTCATTTTTACGACAACTCCAGCCAGCTGCGAATATAGGAAAGTGTGGAGGCTCAAACACTTACTTACTGTGCTACACACACACACACACACACACACACACACACACACACACACACACACACACACAGAGGTACACACTAGAGACCACTGACCCAGATTCCCAGCATGCTGTTTGTGTGTGTATGGTGAGGACAGACAGTAGAGTTGGTGTGCGGACTGTAATCGACACTGTGTGCTTGTTCATTAACAGTAGCTCTGCTGGTGCTGGAGGTAAAAGCCACACTGTGTATGTGTGTGTGTGTGTGTGTGTGTGTGTGAGGGGGGTATGTTTCTTAGTAAAGTTTATGTGAACATGTCCACCTTTTTAAGTGCATGTGGTGATCTGTGGTCATGATGCTGTTATTTTATTTACACCAGTAACAGTCGTATGTGTGTGTTAATGGTGTTGAGCATCAGCGGGAAACAGAAAGTTATTTATCAGTGCCTGTATCATATTATTTATTGATGTCTTTCTTCTCTGAAACTGTTGCTATGATACCAATTTTTTTACATTTGATTCTTTTGATACAAGAGAATCTATTTCAGTACGTTAAAACATTAAGATAGTGCACCAGTATCCTGTTGTTTACCACTGAGACTGGAGTCAGTTGTTTTGGCAGTGCCACTGGCCTGACCAAGCACTTAACAGACACGTTTGACCCATATGTGGTATTCTCCTCAATTGGTGTGGCTGAAACTCCAGAACTCAATAATCCATCCACACATGCTCACAGACCTTTATCTCTACCATCATACCAGATCATCCTCTCTCTCTCTTCCTTCCTTTCTTTTTGTTCTGCCTGGAAGAGAATAGGATACAAGGATATCTGATTACTCCTTTGAAAGCCCCTCTAATCGTTGTACATTTATGTTCATGTGAAAATAGTAGGAAACACAAGTAGCCCATCTCTCTACCTTTTTTCTAATCCTCTCATTATTTCCACCACATCATTTGTCTTTCCTTTTGCTTTCGCTCGTATGTGTTATTCCTCAGCCAGCCGAGGACAGCTGAGGTCAGTAATTAATTTAGTGTTTAACATCCTTCAGTCTGGACTCTGGTTACTCTGTAACCTAACAGACTGCAATATCTCTACCAATTTTACTTTATTCTTACTGTGTTTTGTAGTGTTTACTGTGGGTTGCTTGGGTGGTGAGAAATGGGTCAGAATTTATCTACAATACTGCAAAAAAACAAACCTATGGACAAAGTAAGTAAGTGTTCATTCGAAGTTTATTTATGCACTGAAAGTATTTTCAGTATTATTGAATACTTTTCCCCTCATTGTTTAGTCTAAAGTGATGTAAGTGGTGTTGTTTTTAAGCATTTGGAGGTTTCTATGTACCTTACCATCTTCGATCTGACCTAATTTTGGTGTGTACATCCCAACTTTCCAAATTTATTCTACATTTCTACATATACGTACATATTAACCTGTCTGTCTGTCTGGCCAGCCAGCCAGTTTAGAAACAGACTTGCTTTTGTCTCACAAAGACATCTTTCCATCTAGGCTTTCCACTGAAGTTCTATTCTGCAACAGCCTCGTTTTTTGTCAACTGTTATTAAAATTTTACTAACCATTTCAATATTGACATATTTATGTGGAATCATGGGAAGAAAAAAACAAATCCTATATTTAACATATAACTGCTATTTATTTTAGTACTTACAGTATTCCATAAGTTTTTGTCCCTTTTTAAAACACAAATCCTGAGTTTGGAGAAAAAACAATAACAAACCTGCTGTGCTTTAGAATGTATGGTCTGTGGTAAGTGGAAAGTGTTGTGACTGAGGGCTTGAGTCTGATGAAATATAAGACATGATGTGGGAAAGGCTGTTCGCATCGTAATCTCTTCTGTCTGACTCATGCTCAGTCCATCTCCTTTCATCTCCTTCTTTTTAGCTTTCTTTTTTTTCAGTCTTATTTGATGTTAGTGCAGACACACAGAGGCGTGTGGACAATGCCTGTTGCTCTTTTCCTGTGAAAAATAAATCACTGAAAATAAGTTTGTAAATAACGGTCCATCCAGCTTTGGTATTTGATGAAAGGTTTTTATGTGGGTGTCTGCAGGTGGGATCAGTTTAGAGAACCAACAAAACGCAGGTCTGTGTATGTCTTTATCAAACGTGAATATAGATGTGCTGCATTGTTTGGTAATCTGTTAACTTGTTTTAACAGGTTTGCAAGGTTTTATAGACATAAATCCTTGATAAGTCAAAACCTGAATCTAAATTGGTGGAGTTAATTTGTGTATCTGATTTTAATGAGAAATGGATACCTACACAGTGTGGAACTTAAATTACAGTCATGTTTACCTCACTCAACTAGAACCAGACCTAACACACACACAACTTCATTTATATATGTTTTTTTATTTTTTTAGTTGTTCTACATTTATTTAATAATGAAATGTTAATTAACCACAGTAATATTGCTGTACATGCTCCAATGCTAATGCTAAAGCTAGAGTTAGCCGGCTCATCCAAATATAACTGTACAGAATATTTATACTGTAATAAATTTGGACTCTTCATTTATTGTTGTAGGTTTATTTACCTTCTTCTCTCTGAAGTGTGACTGGAAACAGCTGAGACATAGTTTCAGTTAGAAGAGGAAGTTGCTTGTCGCTCAAAAAGACAAAAAAAACAGGAAATGAGAGCAGATAAGAGCACTGTGTAGTGAATATTGCTGTGGGTGTTAGAAATAGTTATTTATCAAGGTTTTTTAAATAATCCTAAGCTCATTTAAAAACTTGTAGAGCCTTTTAAAAACCTTACACCCCCTTCCAGAGATCTAATTGATGGTGTGCTTTTATTATATAACTAGCCTAAATTTAAAGCCAGGTTGGGGAAATGTATCAGATTTAGAGCTTTATAAAATGTTTCTTATATCTAATTTTTTACATTTATTTTTACAATTGTATTTTTAGTTACTGAAATCACTAACTTTTATAGTTTTTCAAATGTTTTTTTTATTAAAACCAAAACCAATATAAAAGAAAATGAAATCATATCCTATATGCAACTGCAGTTAAGTGTGGTCCACCTCAAACTAGTGATCTGGGGCTTGCATCAAGTAAATTCTGGTGTGGACTCAAAGCCAGGCAAATAATTATCTTATAATATTATATAATAATTGTATTACTTTCTATTTCGAAAGTTTTTACTGGCTGAGAACAGTGTGCTGTGGTTAACACACTGAATGATCTTTTGATGGAGTGTGAAATGTATTAAACACAATTAACTACAACTCATTACACAGATTTATTTTAATAATGAAGTGAGCTTTGATAGAAAGACTTCAGCAGAACGGTTCATTACTGGCAAACAGCATAATAATAATATGAATATGTATGAGATTCATGTTGCACAGTCAGTCTGTTCTTCAAAAGGACTTTCAGGTGTGTGAAAACAACGTTGTCTTCCCCTAAACAAGCTCAGGTCCGGATATAGAGTCTCAGTTTAGCTGTTGTTTTATTTCAAGCTGCACACTATTAATATAGCTCAGTCCACAGTCAAGGAAGTGGGTTTAAATAAGCCTTTTATTTTTCCGGTTTTTTTTGTTCATATGATCAACAAAAACCTTAAACCAAGCTTTAAGGTGCAGATTTTGAAACAGTGACTTCTTTTTTGCCTTTAGATTAAGGATGTGAAGCTTGCTTGGCTGTGGACTGTGTTACCCATGCAGCTTAAGCAGCTTCTAATTTAATTTAAGTCTAAACCTAAACTGGAGACCATGTTTCATGTATTTTTAATGGGTGCATCAAATTAGTCCTATTTACATGTGTACAAAGAGGTCATCAGCTGTATTTAATTATTAACACTAACACACAATTAGGAGGCCAGAGCACAAACTTAAATGACATTATGGATCTTTGTACGCTGCTTTGTGTTTTGACCCAGCACATTTTTAGAAACCTCACAATAAACTAATAAAAGAACTTAAATTCATTAAAGGTTTTGAAGGTAGTCTGTTTAAGGAAATGTGTTTAAAAACATTTCAGAAAATCAATTACCTTTTTCAGTCGTTGACAATTTAATTTCACTTGTTGGCTTTACTTATTTTCTCTCTGACAGCTGTATTGTTTAAGGGTGACCAGGTTGTGACCTATTGATGAATGTGTGCCTGGAACATAATGCATTGTGTTTTACCAAGGTTTTTTTTATATTTAAGAGCTAATCTCCGGCCACAAACAGCATGGAAATGTTCTTTCACAGATTGATTACAATGTCAGTTATTATTCTAATCAGATCCATTGTTTTTGGACTTGATTGTTTTTCTGTTACTTGGTTACTTGCCATTTTTGGAGAACTTTTGTGTCATTGTTCTTTTTTTTGTGGTTTGCCTTTAATATTTTGGCTCTGTATCATGTAAAAGATGTGTTGCTTGGTGCTGACCAGTTATTAAACTGTGTAACTGTCATTAAGTGCTGCTGATTTAATCTGAATTTGCATGTGTTGTGTTAAGTGTAGAGTGTTAGTCGAAACTAAATCCACACCAAAGCCAAGTAAATGGGTTGCAGAGAAAAATAATAATGATTAAATAAAGAATTTTAACAGGCATATAAACACAAAATGAACTTGTAAACGGACGCCCCCTTATGGAGGCTTTACGTTACATCTTGTAAACCATAAAGTTGGACCAGATAGTCACCATTTTCATTAATTAAGTATATTTCGTTTTGTGTTTGGTTTTGATGCATTGTTTGTGTTGCCTTGGTCACAGTATAAATTATGGACAAAATGTGGGTCACTTAAAAAGAAGAAGCCACCCTGAACTCCAGACCAATATTCTCTTCCATTATAGTCTTATAATCACTCTTCACTCACTATAGTTGAAGGTGTTGAAGGTAAAGGCTGCACTCGTAAAGTATTATTTCACTTATTTCAGTTAAAGGGATGAGTCTTTAGATTTATATCACTTTTACCTGCAGTGAAAAGGAAACCTGTCTAGGCCGTGCTGTTCTGCTAAGCCTCCACAGCTTTTTTTCATCGGCTCAGATGAGGTAAAAATGATTCATTAAGTTATTTACTGTACTCCGATCAACAACTCATCTGTACTGTATTATTAACCACATCATTATAAATCTGAAGTCAGTTTCTGCTACTGCTTAAAACAGCTATTATACCAACAGACTGCTCGAGCTCTGTTGCACAGACATAAAGAATTTACTTTCTAATTTAGTGTCCAGTAATTTAGTGATAATAACGTTCCAAGCTAGTGCCAGCCTCCCCATCTGTGATAACAAACATAGTGCCAGTCTTGTGCTGGTAAACAGGTGGCAGAAATGATAATACAACTACCCCACCCAAATTTGGTGTGTGTGTGTGTGTGTGTGTGCATACAGGAAGGATTTGGCTTTACTGTGATAGAAATAGCATCATGTTTTGGTTGTCATAGTAAGTAAATCAGTTGCTCTGTGTGTGTGTGTGTGTGTGTGTGTGTGTGTGTGTGTGTGTTAGAAGGAGGTGTGGGCTGCTTTATTCGGTTCTCCGCATACAATCACCACCCCTTCACTCCCACACACACACAAACCTGATTTCTAAAGCATTTAATACAGATCACGAAAATCTCCACACATGAACACACAGTCATGCATTTCATTTAGTAAAAAGCTGAAACACTCAAACACTCACAAAGATGTGTTAGATTTAGTTTTATTATTTTTTCTGTTTTAACAACAAAGTGACAAAATTAATGTAATTAAATAATTACATAATTGACCATCATTTTCCCCCATTTTGCATTGTGCAGGTTCGGATTTCCTCAATTACCCTGTGAACTCAGGCAACCATTCCTGGCTGTGAAATACACATGCTGGCTGAGGAGTGCCGCAGGCTAGCACACGTCTCCTCTGACACGTGTAAATACACCTCACCGTATTGTTTACTCAGCCAGCACTGAAATTTTATATAAAGCCTGAGCATGTGTAAAATAAAATAAAAAACACCATTCTTCTATTGTATTGTATTCTTCTGCCACTTTTATCTGTGTCTCAACCAATCAGTAGGAATCACTGGTGCAAATTAGAAATATAAATCTCATATATTTACTAGCTGACCTGGCAACTAAAACACATGTAAAGTTCACAGGAAGCTCCAATCAATCTTTCCTTAATTAATGATTAAATAATGATTTGCAGTCCTGTTGTGTTTGCATGTTTTCGTTTTGAATCCACGGTCTTACACCAACACACACACTTTGACAAGGACTTTGTTCCGAGTGTGTGTGCCTGCACGTTTTATGTCTGTCAAGCACTGAGTAAATGTGTGCCTGTACATGTTCACTTGTGACTGTGCATTTATTCATTGTGTGTGTGTGTGTGTGTTTCTGTGTGTGTGTGTGTGTGTGTGTGTGTGTGTGTAAATATAGTTACAATATTTTCTCTTGATCCAGCAGAAATGGCTGTAAAAACTCTGCTGTTGTGGCAGTAATATAAAAACAGTAAACTAAGCAGTTTAGCACTAAGAATATATAATATGTATATTTTTGACAAAGCACATCTGAAGCAGAATAAAGTTCCTTTACATCAAACCTGTATGTCCACCTATAGATTGTGACATGAGGCAAAATATCTAAATCTGTTAAGAAATAACATCAAATATATTCTCACATTTGCCGAGTTTGTTAAACTATTTGCAGTCTGTTACAGCGGGTCTGTGTCGATACAGAATAGATTCTTCCATCGTACTTTTGGTAAAGTGTCATTTAAATGCATAATCATTTCATGCTTAATCATTTGAATTATGTTTATACATAATAGTTCACACATTTTGTTAAGTTGAATTTTAACACATAATATTTGCAGCACTGCTCTCAATTTAAATGTCAATCTTAAGCTGTTGAATATGAATTTAAATGCTCTTTTTAATCAGCGGTTAAGTAATATTATTCCTGCTGTGTGAACATTAATGAGCCCATTTACTTGACTCACTAACCTAACGTAAGTGAACCTGCTGTCTCACCAAGCCTTAACATGCACAGTGTGCAAGCCGTCATTAATTAGTGTAACATGTCTGATACAGTCAATGAAAACGGGACTTTGAAGGACTTTAGAGGTTTATTTAATAGAATGGAAATTATTTGAACTGTAATTCGTCTTGATTGCTCTAGTCCGGGTATTTGTGCTGTATGGAGTAGAAATTAGTCTTTCGACTTCCTCGTTCTGTCGCTCTCATGTTTGGGGAAGGTGGGTCCCCGGCTCTCCTCACTCTCACAGCTGATCACAGCAGGGGTTCAAATGACTGTAATTATTATAACAAGTGTCTAACAACACCTCAGAGAGAACGCAAGCGTGTTAAGTGAGGGTTGTACAGTTTACAGTACAGCAGGGGTGTCAAACTCACGGCCCGCGGGCCAGATCCGGCCCGCCGCGTCATTTGATCCGGCCCGCGAGAGCTTAAACGACTTTGTGATGGTTCGAGTCGTTACAGAGACGCGCTTATAATTTAATGGGACTCCTGCGCCTTTAAGAGACAACCGTGACATCGTAGTCATGGCAACTAACTTTAACCTTCGCTAAGAAGCCATGTGACTTTTACGGCAAAAGAACGCGGGGTAGCGTAGTCAGTAATGTAAACAATAATAAATAAATACAAATAATTATATTGCAATATAATACCCAAGCATTGTCTGTAAGTAGTGGCGTTTATATTCTCAGTTGTTAGTAAATGTTTAGTGAGTATATCACAGCATTTTAGTTACAAATTTACCGTAATTAAATACTGTTGTTACGTTACTATAACAATTAGTATCTTTACACACAATTTTAACTTGTTATTTTACGTTTGGTTAAATCTCATATTGTACCAGATGTAACACTTGACTACAGCTGTGTGCTTTACTGTATTAGGTTCTTTATTGTTTTTATTGTTTGTATTTTTACTTCATTTTGATGCACACAGCTGGGGAGCAAATAAACCGACTGTATTCTGAAGGGAGCTGTCTGTCTGTCTGTCTGTCTGTCTGTCTGTCTGTCTGTCTAGCTGAGAAAGGGGGATAAACTATTAGTGAGGGCAGAATGATTGTCTTAAAAATACACTGTAAAATCCTAAATAAACTGCATCTTTCAAAATGCAGGCTGATTTTGTGACCTGCAAAGTGACACATCCCACCAGTATATGATGTTACACATATTTACACATGATCCTAAAATGTACAAAAAGATAATTAAGAAAATTAAGCATAAGGAGGAAATTTTATGAAAGTGAAAACAAGTTTGTGCTTCGGGAAGAGAAACCGGTGCGTCTCTTGTGTTAAGAGGCTGTGTCTGTGGTAAAGTAGAACAATATAAATGCAGAATTCAGCCTCCAAGAAAAACAGCAATGTGACTGCAATCACAGCAGGATACGTTACAATCGGCCCTTTGAGGGCCACCATAATGCTGATGTGGCCCTCGGTGAAAATGAGTTTGACACCCCTGCAGTACAGGAACACACACACATACACACACACACACACACACACAGTTTAACTTCAAATACATTTGTCAATGCATTGATATACACAGATTTACCATCACCAGTGTGTTTATATACAGTTAAAGTCAAAATGTGTTTACTATGGTAAAGAACACTTAAGTAATGCTGGTCTCCAAAGTTTAATTGTTTCTACAACCTTAACTTCTGTCATTTAATAACTAAAACACAGACTTCTGTGTTAAAAAAACATTTGCAAACATTGTATTGTGGGTTTTCTAAGAACATGAACGTTTGTTTTGGTGAAGTACAGACTAGATGTACAGTGTCGTCTAGCTTTACGGCATTGCCTCTTAATTACCTCTTAATTCTGTTCACAACGTTTTTCGTGTGTTGAAAGTTAAAATAGTACATGTCTTGTTTTGTGCTGTTTTTAATTAAGATTAAAATCATTGCCATTGCTGCCGCTCAGGTGGCGCAGCGGTAAAACACACTAGCTCACTAACTCGTTGGTTTGAATCTCAGCTCTGCCATCCAGCGTGGCTGGGCAGCAACATGAGTAACGGTTGGCTGTTGTTCATACAGGGTGGGGAGCTGGATAGGGACCTCATAACTGATGCAATTATGACTTCTGCTGGCTGGTTGATGGCGCCTGCACATCGAGGAATGTGTCGAGGAATCGAGTCGAGGAATAATGCGTTGATCAGGGTGTGGCTCTACGTACACAAAGCTGATCCGCATATGAACTCGCCTTGTGCTGGTGAAAAGATGCAGTCGGCTACTGCACACGTGTCGGAGGGGGCAACAATCAGAAGTGAAGATCAGCATCAGTAGAGAGGAAGCGTAATGCAATCGGGTAATTGGATACGACTAGATTGGGAGGAAAATTGGGAAAAATGAAAAAAAAAAAAATATATATATATTGGCATTGCTATTTAAACAGTTTGTTTTAATTAAAAACCTCTTTGGAATAGATGTTGTATTTATTGATGTTCTTTCCTGGTGATTTGTTCACACTTACAAATACCCACAAAACACTGCAGTATTTCCTCTGTCCTCATTTCCTTGCTGCTTTGTAGTTCACGTTCTTAATAGCAGGGTTGGTATTGAGAACAGATGCAGTGCTGGATATTCCTCGTGGACTGCAGTTTGTAGCAGAAAGCTGCAGATTTCTCTACGCTGCAGTATGTAGTTGCAGCAGATTCTCCAAGGTCATGATGCTGACTAAATCTGCTACTGACATCCCCCGAAACATTTCTGCTCCCTAGCTCTGAAACTTTTTTGACCTGCAGTACAAAATGTGACAAAATGATAAATGGAATTTAAGTCACATTGATAATATGCAGTTTCATTCCTCTTTAATCTGTCTGTTAAACCTGAATTGTACTACATTTTATTCCTTTTTAAGAACCCTTACTGTATCTTTAAATGACAGATTTTACAGAACTCACACTGATTCGATCACAGCATTATCAGCTGTATAAAGGACAGAACAGCAGTTAGACATGCTGATACCCATGTTCCCTCTGTGATGGGGCTGCATTTCATTCAGATCGTTTAAAAGATTGAAGCCTCTTTTAGATTGATAGTACTTTAAACTCCTAACCTTAAGCTAAAAGTGGAACTGGGGTGAGAGATGTGGAGCACAGAAATCAGCTCATGTCTGTTACACTAATCACTCTCAGTAGGACAGGAAAAGCTTAAACGTCTTTAGCTATTTAGAGTTTAATATAAGTCCTCTCTCCACACCGTACTGCACTGTGTGTAAAAACGTTATTTCCTGTCTGATTTGTCTCTATTATGCTCATCATGGTGACGAGCTTTTACAGGTAATCATTGTGGATGATCTCATGGTTTTACAAAAGGGAATGTTTTTCTATTACTTCATGTTTTAACTCAATCATAATTCATGCTTTAATTTTTTTTAATAATCAAATTGACTCACTAATTTACTGTATACACAAATATACTGTGGACACCAGAATAAACTTTAATTTTAATCTTTAATTCAGTACCAAAGGCAAGTGTAAATAATTACTCCAGATAGTGCCTTTATACTGATCCAGAGACCAGTGTCATGTGCTTTCCACCTTTCCACCTCACAATCAATCAGTAAATAAATCAGTCAGTTAATCAAGCAGTCAGAAAGCATAGGAAAAAAGGAAGCAAAAGAAAAAAAGGAAGTAAAAGAAACCAAAAACCTGACAAACAAACCAGCAAACAATAGAAATGTGAAAAAATAACAAATAATAGAACAGCTGTAATGTTTGTGGTGGGGTATTGTGTTAGGTTTTCTTGTGCAGCTGCTAGGCCACAGAAATCAAATAAATGACACAAATTTTTATTTAAAGTAAAACAGTGACATTAAACAGCTTTATTGATATTAATAAATAGCCAAATGTCAGTTTTTAAACCCAAACTTTTAAACTCAAACAACTTTTTAAACTTAAACAGATGTATCTAGAAAAAAACAGGTGGTTTTCAGAATACCACATGAGCTTTTATTAAAAGTGTTTTAAAATGAATAGAAGGGTTCAAAGCTGTGGACAACTTTACCACAGTTAATGTGGTCACAAAAAACCACACATGAATAATACACACACAATCACACATGTACATACACACCAGGAAAATCTGTGTGTAAATCATTTATGAGGTTGTAAAACACTACGCTCCAGGAACTGAGCTCCTGGATGCAGCACAGCAGTGTGTAATTAGTTTCAGTTCATACAAAAGCTAGGACTTCCTGCTGATCTCCCACATGCCTGCAAATGATCCAAGGGTGGCGGGTTCGTCTCCCACTGTGAACCTGCAAAAAGCTGCTTGGTGTTGGCCAAGAACCTTCTAGATGCTGTTTGTGTTTCTTTAAGTCTGCTGCATATTTTAAGTGATTTTTAGCTTCTGTCTCACAGTAGCAGCAGAACACTAACCAGTGTACACAAGACACAATACTTGGATTAAAAGAGTGGAATATTTTTAACCATCATCAGTTTGTTGTGCCAGCATGCTGCCCGCACTACACCTTACAGCTCTAGAGTGGGGGGTTTAATATCTCCAAACATGCAGATAGGTGGATTGGGTGCTTTAAATTGTCTGTGAGACTTTTAAGACAAGTTCTTTGCAGTTATCCTAAGTTAGTATATGGGCTGTCAGTCATCCACATGAAAAGAAAACCCAGATAAGTCACCATTTAGACATATGCCTTTAGATTAATGTCACAACTGTCACAGTTACAATTCCATTACAAAACTTATCTCAGTATTACTCAGAAGCAGCACTGCTGTAGGACTCATCTCATGTTAAATGAAGGCATTTTTAATGTTTTGTGAAATACGATGGCTAAACCCGCTTCATACTCAAAACATTGTCAGAGCACTAGGGTCTTTCACACGTGTAAACCTTTAATTCTGCCGTTTACTGGATTTAGAGACTCAGGACACATGATGTTAAACATAACAGCATTCACAGAAATTGGATTAGACTGAATTCATGGTTTAAACACTTTGTTTATCAGCTGCATCTTAATAGTCTATTATCCAATAATGACCCATTATCCAAACGCTCAAATTATCTCTGAGCTACCAACAGCAATTTGATTTCTCAATCATTTACATTTGCTGGCTGCATTAGTTTTACGTGATTTTCTCTGACACTGGCCAAGTTCAACTCCTTATTATTTAAAAATATTTAAAAATATTTTAATATTATCGGAATATCGGAATATCAGCAGTAATAAT
The DNA here is from genome assembly GCF_030014385.1 of Trichomycterus rosablanca. Classification (NCBI taxonomy): domain Eukaryota; kingdom Metazoa; phylum Chordata; class Actinopteri; order Siluriformes; family Trichomycteridae; genus Trichomycterus; species Trichomycterus rosablanca. The sequence goes on along the minus strand of NC_086009.1, from coordinate 4,477,155 downwards.
TAAGGTAGAAAACCCATTTCTGGTCAAGAATCTGTGATTTGTTTATTCTCTTAAACAGGGCAGTGTGTGATGAGTCCCGGTTTAATCTTGTGTTAAAAAAATGGATGTCAAGTTCTCAGTGCCAAGGATGAAAATGATTATTCAGACTTTTATCAGTGAAAGGTGCAAAGGGATGCATCAGTGCCCACAACATGGGTGACATATGCTATCATCAAGGTGACATCTTTTCCTGGGATGACCATGATTATTTCAGTAAGACGGTGCCAGGTTTTATGCTGGTTATGCTACAACAGTTTGGCTTTGTAGCTTTGTAGAGTGTGTGTGCTTGACTGACCAGCCTGCAGTCCAGATATGTCTCCTGTATGGCATATCATGATGAGGGTAATAAGATAACATCGGCCACGGACTGTTGAGCAGCTGAAGTCTCAAATAAAGCAAGAATGGGCAAAAATGTACTTGCAAATCTGCAACAATTAGTGTCATCAGTTCCCAAATTATTAAAAAGTTGAATGAATTGGAATAGTGATAAAACACAGTGGTAAATAAGCCTCTGTTTCAACTTTTTTAAGTGTTCAGATATCATATTGTATATACAGTATTAACAATTAACAATTCATTTTGGTTAGTGACAACATTGGAAAGCTTTTCCAGGAATGTAATCTGTAATTTATTATGTTCAAATTGTTATAAAAATAAAAAATGTCTTTATTGCAGTAGTTTACCCGACACAGACATAAATATCTTCAGGTTAAAAAATGTTTGGTCTGATTTACTACAATAACGAAGCACTGAGCTGTATTACTGCACTTGTGGACTGTAAGTCACTGTAAGCATTTCAGCAACATTCTTGGACTGCAGAATTCCAGCAGGTTTTCAGTACATCATGTTCAGGTGAGAAACAGCGGCTGCATAAACAGTAAAGCCGGAGAAACACAAGCTCAGAAGCATCCACCAGCAGAGAAAAACCCCATCACCTAGCAACCAAGTTCTCCAGAACAAACTCGACCCTCTGTGTCTTTAATAAAAGTGAAAGAAAGCAAAACGCTGAAAGCTGGACGGCTTTTCATTTCTCAGCCGGGCTCGCCATGTGTGTTCTTCTAAAACACCCCTACATGAAAACATTAGAAATGAACAAACACTGGAGTGCAACAAACATGTGAGCATGTCTAGAACTGTTTTACCACCACTTTATCTTGGTCAGGTTTGCAATGGGTCTGATTCATTGGGCGAAAGGCAGGAAACACCCTGGACAGGTAACCAGTCCATCACAACACACACACAGGTCAATTTTAGTTGCTCCAGTTAGCATGACTGCATCTTTGGAAACCGGAGCATCTGGAGGAAACCCACCTGGACACAGGGAGAAAATGCAAACTCCACACAGTAAGGAATCAAACCCAACCCACTTCTTGCTGTGAGGTGACCGTGCTGCCCCACCTCAATTTAAGCAAATACAATGTTTTGATTTGTCATAAGATAATATGGATAGATCCCTTGTTCAGGTATATTCTTTTAGAATTGACATGTCCATATCGTCTACCTTAAAAGTGTATTTAAAAAGCTTCCCTATTTAATAGCCATGCTACTCCACGAAAACGGTTCATGTGCATCTGCTGTGCTATGTCCTGTTTTAAAATAGAAACACTAACCAATTTGTGGTGTATTCATTTAAGGTACTATTTAATAGGGCAACATTCAGTGCAGAACACAGCCACAGACATTGTAAATGCCACACACATGTTCATCTTGTCACAGTGGGGCAACAAAGTACCAATTGTCGTCTTTAGCGTATTTACTGGCCAATTTTAGAGGAAGTGGTAGTGAGTTTAGAACAATCCGTCTCTGAAACCGGTGTCTAAACACCTATTCTAGTCACATTCTGAGTGTGAGTGTCTGTATCTTATGCAGCTTTTATTCCTGTTACATTTGAGTCTAACTTTAGTTAGTTTTTCTCTCTGAGACGGTAAGATTGAATTCTCAGTCCTGTGTGTAACCCTCTGTTGTAGTTGTAGTATTTGAGCTCTCCTTTAAAGTAAGGCTATTCCTGACTTAATGCTTTAATAGGATGCAGTCGGATTTCTCAGTGGCATTTGGTTTCAAACCCATTTTGTCACAGGATTACCTGGATGGTGAGAAACTCCTGAACTCATGATATGGTATAACCTCCTGTAACCCCCTCTTGTGTACCTTATATGACTGCAGTGTGGTTAGGTTATTCAAGCATCGTACAGAAATGATAACCACAGCAGGGTGTCACGCTTTAGTGCTTTAATTAACCCTGGGATTGATGTCAGGTGGATGTGATAAGACAAAATGTGTCACCTTCTTTGAGAACAATTTAAGGACATAATGCATCACATTTTCACACTTTCATAGCTAATCACAAAACAGTGAAGCCAAATTATGAAATGATCTTCTGAATTTTAGTAAAATGTATTCTGTATACCTTGTAAGTCTATTGCCAACATGGTAGATTTTACTAGAAGCCAGTAACATTCTACCAGGCAATCCCAACCACCAGCCAGGTGATGAATTACTGCTCTGTCAAAGGTGTATTTCATGTCTGTGCCCATGTAAGCATTGGACCCATCACCACCCTGAACAGGAATAAGATGAATAATTGAGATATGTAGTAATCATAAATGTATGTGTAAATTTAAATTCAGTACGATCTGTCCAGGTTTATGTGCATAAATAGGTGTGTTTGTGTGTGTGTGTGTGTGTGTGAGCAGATATGGGTTGTCCATGAGGGAATTTCTGAAGGATGAATTTCACCTGGAGTAATTCAGTGGGTTCCGTGATCTGAATTAAATTAATCTAAATTTAGTTTTGGCCTTTGCTACTTTCCATAGTGTTTCCATAGAGTTTTCTCATCACGGTTTCTATGCTAACCACCCAGGAACTTGGCATTTTCAGAAACTGGCATATGTGTTAAATGAAGCCAAAAATAGAGTGTGGAAAGATTACTGGACAACCCGATATGATAAGAACTGATGCATCTTAAAATGTTGTGGTCAGCATTTACAGAATAGTGGATGCTTTTATAGCCGGAAGCTTTGGTGGACTCCAGACTGTTGCTCGTGGTTTTGGGATAGATTGTCTGACAAGCTCATAGTCAGGTGTTGACATCCGTACTTTAGTGTTAAAGCAGGTGCCCATTTTAGAAATTCTGTGGGTGTTGCCTGCCCCTGTTCTGCGCCAACATTTGGAGTGACTTTTCTCACACAGTTAATGGCAGGAGCTGCCAGACTAGTGTTGGCATACAGCATTGTTGTTGTAATAAAAATGTTATTCAATCTTCATTATGTTAAAGGATATTTTTGTTAAATGTAAGAAAATCTATAGTTACAGATATAAGGATTTCTCATGACAGAAAATTTACCCTTTCAATTTAAAAGTCATTAAACTAGTAAAAATCAGTGTCAGGTTTCATTTGCATTGCAGAACGTTTATCAAAAAGAAACAGGAATAATAGTGAATGGTATATCAGGATTAATAGGTAAACATATATTAGTATAATAAGATATGTCAGGTATATTCTGTATTTACCGGTGTGCAAGTGACAAAAACCTATTAGTATTAGTAAAGAGGGTAAAATGATATCCATGCATCCTTGGCCACAAAGGCATTAGCAGCGACAGGGACTGATAAACTCTGGATCATAGTCTGTGTTTCAACTAATCCCAAGGCTTTATCCCTGTATAATTGACCTTCTGGTAAAGTCCACTTTTCACAGTAGGAAACGTGGAAAGATGTGTGTAAAACACTTAGATATAGGAGGAGCATCAGTGCAGCAGTTTTAAGCTCAGTGGTTCCAATGCAACCCAAAGTCTCCAAAATCTCTAACATGAACCTGGGCAGACATTTTTTCCTGTGGACATTGTTTTCTGCTTTGGATTGTAAAATTGGCAAAAACAAAACAGGACTTTTCCAAACCTACCTCACAGTGAGACAGAATTCTCTAGAATGTCAATGTATGCTGTAGCATTATTATTTTCTTTCACTGGGAGGAACCAGTTTAAACCCCCAGATCATTATTTTTTCTCCACCACTTTAGATCCACGTTGCATTGAGACACACAGGATTCCCTATTTACAAAACACAGATGTATGTGCCAGAATGCCAGATTGTGAAATGTGATTCATCACTCCAGAGAACATGCGTGTTAAAGGAAAATAATCAGTACATGTAGGTTAAAAAGCGCCTTATTGGAGGTCATTAGGTCTTCAGCGTGACCTGTTCTGACACTGTTAGTCTGTGATGATTGCATAGCTGAAGGCTTTATTTTGTTCTCCTAGCAGCAGTAGTAATTGGACAGCTGTAGTGTTAATGTAAGAGCGCTGCTGCAAATCTTACTCATACCAGTACAACACACGCTAACATGGCATTTACACAGTAGTGTCAATTCAGTGCTGAGAGTGTGTCCTCCATCCAAATAATAATCTGGTCACTGGGGGTCTTCAGCCCCTCGGAGCAACAAGGTTACAGTCAGTAAATGTGGACCCACAAAGTTCATCTGTGGGTACATTGTAGATGTGGGCTATTAAAAACATACTACGTAGATATACGTATGTATCTAATAAGATGCTTGTTGAATGTGTATTCTTAAGGGTTTATGATCAGAGAGGAACTTTATGTTCAACAACAGGGTACAGATGTTTTATTATTACAATATAATGTAATACCGCTATGCCATCATACCATTATTTGTAACAGAACCCCCTACTGCTGCAGTCTTAAGTCCTTTTGGGTTATGATCTGTTTCACATGGTTTACAAAGTTGAATAAAATAATTATTACACAACCATAGACTCTCCAAGATCCATCCTGAATCCATCATGTCAGTAATTTATTGTAATTACACATTCCTACATTTGGTTTGCTAGTTTGTTTTACAGGCTCAAAATTATTTTTTATCATGAAACATCAACTAGTGTTTCTTGTAAAGTCATGTTTTTGAAACTGTCAAGTTTTAGGTGAGTTTAGCGTGCCTGTGACATCCTGCTTTTTAAAATTCAAAGCCTAATTCATATTGGTTGTGAAATGAACACTGTTTTACTGTGTTGTTAGTGCCAGCAATGTGAGCATACAGTTGTATGAATCACCAATTACAAAGACAGATGGGTTGTCATACATGTATTATCGAATAAAACTTTGCTTTAATAGGTGTTTATACTGTATGTGTCAGAATTATTTTTGGCTTCCTATGTTGTAGCGTTTGTAAAGGTGTAAAGTAAGGAGATACAGCTGTCTGGATCTGTGTCACAAGTGTGTGCAAAAAATTAACGTACATTTTATAGGTTTGCTTTTATTGCCAACATTCTAAAATAAGTAGCTTGTGTGAACTGTCAAAGTAAGAAACGTAGAGCAGCGCAGGTGGCGTAGCGGTAAAATATGCTAGCACACCAGAGCAGGGATTTCGAATACATCATATCGAATCTCAGCTCTGCCATCCGGCTGGGCTGGGTGGCTATATGAACAACGATTGACTATTGTTCATCCAGGGAAGGGAGTCAGATAGGGACCCCATAAATGATGCAATTACAACCTCTGCTGGCTGATTGATGGCGTCTGCACACATTATTCTGAGTCGAAGAATAATGCATTGATCAGGGTGTGGCTGTCCGTGCACAAGGCTGATCCGCATATAAACTCACCTCGTGCAGGTGAAAAGATGCAGTCCGTACTGCATCACGTACTACTAAGTAAGAAACATAGTTGGTCTGACCTGAGTGTTTTTACAGTATTTGCGTAGATTTAGTTCTGACCACAGCAGATACCCTTCCTGAAACAACCCTCTATATTTATCCAGGCTTGGAACCAGCACTGAGAGCACACAGACAAGTGCACATCACAATGCCTAGTAAATTAGTAAATAGTTTGGGGATAAAATACATCATTAAGTCTCATTTTAAACAGATTATCATTTGGCTAGCATGTTTACCTGCCACACTATTTAATGGTAGATTCTAAAAATGTGTGCTAGCTTCTCCATAAGGGATTAAGTGTGGAAAAAATGAGATCCGGGGTGATAGATACGGTAATAAGAAGCAGAACAGACAGAGAGGAGGTGTCAACCGTTACCCCTGTCCCCTCCCAAACCTCAAACATCTTCAGGCTTTCTTGTGCCAGCATCATGTTGGACATTTGGACATCAGCGGCATCATGAAATACTGCTGCTGTTTAGTCACACCACGGCTGTCACTCTTAGTGTTCATGAATTTTATTAGCAGCGTCCATCCTTCGTAATGACATGACAGATCGGCTTTGCTCAGGCAGACAGAGCTGAAACGATGTGGGCGAAGCTTTCTGGCAGAACACTGTCTACAAACACAAGTTATGAAAGCCGAGCAATTTTCAGCCCTGTTGATAAAAGCTTAAAGTGGCGAGAGAGATAAATGCTACAGCTTTAGGCAGCCTGGGAAAGGGTCAGTGGAAAATGTAAAAATGTTGCAGTAAGGAGTTGGCAGCAGTTTAAAGCTCCTGACCATGCGTTGATCTCACCCTTACTCTGAAAACGCTCAAACTCGCCCAACAGTGTGGGCAAAAATTTACTTTTGAATTGAAAATATGTCAAAAGTGCAATCCAAACTAGTCATGACCTTTGAGAGATGTTCATCCATCAAACAACTTATATCTCACCAGTGTTGTGTATAAACTCACAGAATTTACTTTATCCAAGCCAAGGTCAAAGTGGATTCCATTCTTGGCAAGACGTGGTGTCTGTCTATTGTAGGGCATCAAACACTCACTCATTTCCACCTGGGGCAATTTAGTGTAGGCAGTCCTCCTACTGGCATGTTCTTGTGATGCAGAGAAAAAGTTGGATTGCTAAAGAAAACCCAGACTGAACAAAACAAGACTTCACTTGGTTGGCACAGCAGTCTAATTTGCTAACCCACAACCGCGGAGACCTGAGTTCAAGGATTATATAACGTCTCATATGCAAGTTGCTTTGGATACGAGCGAGGCTGCTGATTTTTTTACCTGCCAGCTGCTGAATCTCATACAGAGAAAGGCTGGTGGTGCAAGTGTTAAGAGAGTTGCAATAAGGAATGTAGAAACTAGAAGATTAAATAAAATAAAAAAACTAGAAATGGGGAAAATCCCCCAGAATAACATATTAAATCAAAGCTGCCTGCTTGCATGTCAAAATCATGAATTCAGTGTTCTATTTGATCTATTTATTAAAATATATTCTGTATAATGTAATTAAGGATCAAATGTAATATGTATCTGGTCTTTGTTTTTTAAACACTGTTTACAGTGTCCAGTTTACCAGTAAAACCAGACTGTACTGGACACCAGACACAGAGACGATCAGAGATCGTCACTCATGTTTGTTTTAAAACATCTCGTTTATTCTATGATTGTCTTCAGTTCTAGATATTGCTCATACAGATGGGCTTGGTGGGTAGCACTGTCACCTCACAGCAAGAAGGTCCTGGGTTCGATTCCCAGATGGAGCGGTCCAGGTCCTTTCTGTGTAGAGTTTGCATGTTCTTCCTGTGTCTGTGTGGGTTTCCTCCGGGAGCTCCAGTTTCACCCCACAGTCCAAAGACGTGCAATTGAGGTGAACTGGAGATACAAAATTGCCTGTGACTGCGTTCGATATTAAAGACTTAAACTGATGAGTCTGGTGTAACCAGTAACTACCTGTTCTGTCATGAATGTAACCAAAGTGTGTGAAACATGACGGTAAAATCCTTATAAATACATAAAATAAAATAAAAAAATTTTACCTAAAAAAAGGTTTTAATCCTGTAAAAGCATTTTTTCTATTGAGCATTTCTCTGATTCTTTTTTTAACACGTAATGCTTGGAATGGCACTGTGTCGTGTTGTGGGTTTATGTAAGAGGTGTGTTATTGTGTTGATTGAGTTTGGCTTGTCCTGCAGCTCGTCCAAAGCCTCTTTTTCACCCACAACATCTCACATTCCCACTCATCACACAATAGCCAGATTATTTTTATTCGTCTAGTGCATCTACTTATCCTATTGAAACCAGCAAACCAGCAAATCGTGATGGGCACTGTGGGACCTCTGATTAATACACTGTCTGTTGTTTGGTTTATAAAAGGCCTGTGGTTTTAGCGCGCACACACACACACACACACACACACACACACACACACACACTCTCTCTCTCTCACATACACTTCCTGTGTAGTGAGAGGAGGTGCCATGTAAGAAAGAGCCGTTTGTGCCAGCTGACTACTAATGCAGCTATTATCATTATAAAAGCTGCAGCCAGGGACGTGTTAAAGCAAAAGTGGGTCATGCAGCCAACATATAGAGAGTTTCTAAGCAAACCATTACAAACCATGCCTAAAAATGTGCTTTCTTTGACTCGAGAACAGCGTGTACGAGGAAATAAATGTAGTTCAGGTTTGTGTAAGTAAATCTATGAATGAAACAGTTTGGTGTTGGCTATGTAGTGAAGGCTATGTTGATAGCGTACACTGCTTTTCCTTCAGTTTGGCACCATACCAGCTCATGTATTTGACATTCTGCGTACAAATTCAGGTGTCCGCAGGGTCAGGCAGTAACAGAATACAAGTAAGCAGAATGCAAAAATAAGGATTCTCCTGCTTTTTTTCTCTTCCTAATTCAGTTATAGCCAACTCCCACCCACTATCTGTGCTTTCTTTATAATACGACAGCTACATGTCTGGGAGTGTGAGGGTTAATATGTTTCTTTACATCTATAAAAAGCCACAAAGTCAGCAGATTTTAGTTTTTTGACTGTTATTCATTTGTACCAGTATAAAACAATAAATACCTAGACATGGCAGTTGTAGCCTAGCGGTTAAGGTACTGGACCTTGAGCAAGGCCCTTAACACTGAATTGCTTAGACTGTATAGTATAAGTCGCTTTGGACAAAAGCATCTGCGAAATGCCATAAATGTAGGTATTTGCAGAGTAAAACATTTTTTAATCCTATTTTATACAGTTATAAATTCTGTGCTTTGTATCTAAAAGAATTAAGGTTACAACAATTTTTCTACCTTTTAAAAAATGGCCTAGATATTACATAACCTAGACATGAAATAAAAAAAAAAGCTTTGTGCTTTTCTAAGGTAAAGAGATGCTTCAGAAAATGCTGTTGGTGTTGTCTCCACACAAATATAAACCTAGCAAAGTTAAACACGGTATTAACAAGGTAATCAATTAATGGAAAACATAACAACACATCAGTGTATACTGTGTTTCTACTGTACATAGATGCTGGTCTATGTGTTTTTATTGTATTATTATGCCTAATTTGGCACAATGTTGTCATTATTATGGACGTCCTCCCGTTATATTACTGTACAGATTCAGAGCACTTCGACACGTTCAAAGAAACAAACCCATTCAAACGGATTGATTTTAATGTTTCTTCAAAGTGTTTTGTTACTGTGTTTAGATTTAAATCAATAAACAAACGTTCTGTAGATATTAAAGATGCTTTTTTTTGCTTTAATAGAGGTGGAAACATAATTAAGACGATGGAGAAAAAAGTCTTGAACGTGACACTTAGAACCTAATATGTTTGTTTAAAGTAAGAGCTGTCAGGTCAGATTCTCTGCTGGTTATTCACTCATATGTTATTACTGACCCACTAATGGTCATTAAATATGAATGTCGGTACTTAAATGCATTAAGAGGAAACTAGTATTTAGACACTTTTGTTTTTGTTATTTAATGAATTAATTTCAAATTTACATGCTGTCTTTTGACAGATTTGTGACGTCTAGGGTCAGAATAAATTTCTACATCATTTAGCATTACAGCATTACAGCGTTATTAAATTTGACTTGTTCTTTTGGTCAATTGTCTTTAATTCCCCAAGGTCCCTTTGATGGACTTTTAAAAATCCAATGTTAAAATCTTTCATGAATTATTAATAGGATTCAGTTGAGGAGTCATGGCCAAGTCAAGCAAGCACCTTTAACAGCTTTTTTAAGAATTAGTTTTTGCTTTTTAGTTTGGAGTTGAAGAATTAGTTTCTTGGCCAATGAGATAAAAATTCACCTCTAATACTTTGCGTCCCAGTAATTTGTTTCACTGATTTATGTTTTATTTGGGTTTTGTATTAATTTGTCCAGATGGCCATGTACACATTTAAGATAACACAGTGTAAATTTAAGATGTGCCTCTTAATTAATTTTCTTTAAAGAATGTCATATATACTTAAAAAAAAAAAGTTTTTTTATGTAGTTTTAATTACGAACTTTTCATTTATATTTGTAAGTGCAGAGTGAGAGATTATGTGTGTAGATTTCATTAATATATGCACTAAAAATATGTCAAAAGAAATAACAGCATTGGCTCTTGTGCCACGTGGACGTTTGGATCTTACTCAATGTTGTTTGAGATGCTTTAAATAACAAAAGTTATGGAACTACGGAGGGTTCTGTGTTAACCAAGATAAAGCAGGTTCCATTTAGAAAATGTTTTAAACACTATTATAGACAGTAGCAATAAAAATCAGATAAATCGGGTGCCACAAAGCAACCCAGGACTTAAAGGCCTGGATTTAAAATTTGCCTCCAGTCCAGTTGGGGCTGTTTTAGTCAGTCCTGGAGCTATAAGTGTCCTGCTCTGACTTAATATCCAGACGTGTGGTCCATGCACATGCTTGGTGCTGAATGCAGGCCTGGTGAACCTCACTGCAGATATTTTTAGCTGTGAGTGGGTTTCTATGTGACTGCGTCACACCACTCCAGAGAAAACCCTCACATACTCACATACTACAGAGATGCTGCTGCATTCTTCTGCACAACATGCACACAGGAGGTTGTACTAAAAATGATCCAATTTAAAAAGCTTAAGATTTCAGTATTGGTAGATGTGCACAGATACAAAAATGTCATAATCAGATTGTATATGGGTACACACATTTTAGTAAACAACAGTGTAGTAGGGAGTGTATGTACAGATGTATCCAAAAGGGCTTCTACAGAGTACTGACTACATGGTCTTCATACTTCTAGGAGTACTCCTAAAAATACCTCTATTCTGCATAAATAGGAGATTCCAGTTTTGATTTTAAAATGTCTCTCATTATAAATGATTAGTGTGCTGTAGTTTGAGTACAGTGGCAATTTTATCCATTTAAATTCACAACACAATCAAATCTGCTAAAGTTAATTGGTCTGAAGATTAAATGTGCACTAGAAATAACTCTAATTATTGTTTTATCAGAATTTGTACTTGTCTGCTGTGATTGTGTGTAAAATTGAAGCATGCACTCTGAGCTTTTAACCTCACCGTTCTCTTCTGCTTCAGATTTCACATTTATTGTTATCATTTTTTATTTACTCCTCTGACACTTTCTCTTGCTCTCTCAATACTCCCACAGGGTTTGAGTAAAACTGCCAATTATTCCACCCACAAGCAGCCCCTTCACTAAACACCACTGAGTGTGTGTGTGTGTGTGTGTGTGTGTGGAGTGGATGAATTTATTTTCCGCATGTGTGCATGAAACCACAAAGCTAAATTTGCTGGTCACTAGCAAAGTCATTCTAGTTATTTTGCCATTAAATGGAGGGTCACACAGATACAGCAACACCTGAAGCCTGATTGTGAACTGTGCATCTTTGTGAACAGGATTTCAAAGGATCCTAATAATTGAATAGGCTTTTTCAAAGCAGATCAGGTGGTTCTGAATAATTTAACAGAAGTAAAACTTGTCCACCTTTACAGTGATCAGTCAGAAGTGACAAAGAAAGGACGGTGAGCTGGAACTTTGACTCTTTGGCTGTTCTGCTGTTAATAGAAGGGAGTTAATAGATTCTGGCAGCTTTTTATGTTTGTGGGTCTGTTCCAAACCACATACTACTGTTCTATATAGCATGCCAAACTAGTCAACAATCAGTAGTATTATGACAAGGGTCTGGTTTATCTGGGTGGGTAGAAAGGTGCTTTGTATGAGAAGGGCAGCTTAAAAGGCCCCCGAGAACTGGACTTGAACTGACACTGAATAATCAGTATCAGTAAAATGTGGTGAATTAAAATCGAGACTTGCTGTCCAGATCAAATCATACTTTATCTATTTCCGAAGCATCAGCTTCAGCATTGTTGCCATTTTCAGCCGATTATTGATAAACAGAAACCATTTAAACTGATCAGCCGTATTGACATAGCTGTACAGAAGTGTATGCTGCCTGTCAGCTGGCCAGTATTGATGTCGGGGCTCTTGGATGATAACTGACCTTCACAGCTGTTTTGCTCTAATCTAAATGGATGGCCAGACTCCAAACAAGCAATACTTCGCCTCAGGGTGCCAACACAAATGAAAATCCATTCTGTGCCTATTAACTTTAAAGATGTGACTCATTTGTAGTCTCTTATTCAAAACTGGTTTGATGTCCACAGCACAGAAACACAGCTGGGTGATTTAAAGTGAGCCTTGCTGGTTTGAGTTACTGTGTGTATATTTGAGGACCCAATTATAGTGCGCAGGAATGAATATTTGTGATTGTTTGAACGTTTGTAGAACATCAGGACAGAGCTTTACTCACAGTGTGTATGGAAAATGTTGGTCAAATGCTAAAAAAGAAGTTTTCGGTTCAAAACTCAGCTCTGCCATCCGGCTGGGCTGGGTGCCTACAAGAACAGTGATTAGCTGTTGTTCATACAGGGCGGGAGCCGGATAGGGATTCCTCACAACTGAGGCAATTACGACCTCTGCTGGCTGATTGATGGCGCCTGCCCTGAGTTGACGGAAAATTTCTTTGATCAGGGTGTGTCTTTTTGTACACAAAGCTGATCCGCATATGAACTCGCCTCGTGCAGGTAAAAAGATGCAGTAGACATGAAACAAATGATATATTTCTTTGTGTCTGCATGTATTTAGTTTTCCGTACTGCAGTTTTCTTCCACTGCCCACCTACCAAAAACATGCAGACGGTCAGTTAGCTGCCTCTAATTGTGGTCTGCCTTTAGTCTGTGATGTCCAGGGTGTTTTCCACACTTGTAGCTAGTGTTGCTGTGCTGTTCTCAATGTACCATGACCCTTCACTATAAAGCAGTTACTAAACATAAATGATAGAATAAATAAATGAATGAATATATGCAACAGATTTAGACAGAGCTTATATTGTAACTGCAGTACAGCTTTAATACAAAGCAGTGAAGTTGATCTAATAACTTTAGCATTACGCCCAATAATGTATTTACAAATTCAAAATAGAAAAGAAATAAGCCTCGTTTAAAGGGAGCAGTGGGGCATCTCAGGTATAGAATGCAGTTTGAATTAATAAGCAATAGGAGGATGGATGGCTTCTCAGGCAGGTTGTACGCTGTTCCCTGGTTACTGAGCTCATCGTTTTCAGCATTAGTCTAACCTTGAGTGCAGTGTGTAGGACGGCTGACTTAAAGAGGAATTACACACGTCCCTACACCAACGCTCTGATATACTAACACACAGATATCGGGACTGAGCGTGTACGACCTGTAATGTGTTGTTAAACTGTAATTGTTAAACTGGAAAAATGTGCTACAATCATTCATATATCATCCACTTGATGTAAACAAGTTCTTAGATCCTCTGTGGTTTATATAAAATGTTTTTTTTTTAAGGAAGACGTGTTGGCATGACATATTTTCACAGTTCAAACAAATCGGGTGCTTCCCATGCCTCTGGTTACTGTTTATGTACTTCAGGTACTCCAGTTATCTCCCACCTCACAAAGCACATCTGTGGGGAAAAATCGGCCTAGAGTTAGCTTGGTGTCCTGTTTATGGCTAATTTCTTAATAATGGCTTTTTGTGTCACCTGCCAGTGGCAGATTTCTACTGAGAACTCACAGTGAAACACAATATGCTCTTCCTATTTCTCCACCTTTTATTCTAGCTCCTTGACCAGACAGTAGGGGTCATTGTTGTAGTGTCAAAAAAGTGATTTTCCTGGCCTTTCTCTCCCAGAGACATTTGCATTTTCATTCATGCCATAATTTAACAGGCGCTTTTATCCAAAGTGACTGTACACAATGCAAACAACTGAGGGTTAGTAGCCCTGCTTAAGGGCCCAACCACCAGGTAACCTGGCAGTGGTGGGGCTTGAATCAGCAATCTTTTGGTTACTAGTCCAGTGATTTAACTGCTGAACAATCGCTTTCCCTGTTGGGAGACTGTAGAGCAGCGGTCCCAAACCTTTTTTGCACCACGGACCAGTTTCATATAAGATACCATTTCACGGACCAGCTGGGGCGGGAGGAATTAAAATAAAATTATATGATGAGCATAATAAAAAACACAAAGTGCATAACAATACTACTCACTAATGATGGGAAATCAGTGGGAACCAGTAATAAATGACCCATAAATGACCGGTCAGGGACCACTGCTGTAGAGCATCCAGCCAGACCGTTGGCACCTCTAGGACTTACTCGTGTAGCTTTTTAAATGTTAATTCAAATATTAATAAATCATCAGTCATTATTTTTCTAATATCATTCTGACACACATTACTACACTGTGTAAAATCCAGATCCTGATTATAAACTGACCGATGTTTTGTCCATGTTGCCCTCACACTGATGAAGAACGATCATCCTCTTCTGTCTTCTTTTTGTTCTCTGTGCTTTGATGTTGCCCCTGACAGACGAGAATTAAAGCCCTTTAACCCCTAACATTTATTGAGGCTGTAATGTGCTTTCTCATAAGTATGCCCGATAGCAGCTCGAAACAAAGCAACTGTCCATTTAACAACAGGATGTGTAGTAGGTTAGAATTATTGGGAAAAGCACATCCTTAGTGTCATTTAATGCACCAAATCTTTTGTTCTTTATTGATCGTAGCTGCTATTTTACTGTATTGTCCTGACCATTAATCTGCATTAAGTTGTTTCTTTATAGACTTGTGGATACCACAAAATTGCTGTTTGGGGAAAGTCAATGCAAAAGCTGATTATGAATTGCACTGAAAATGAGCATGCCGATGCCCACAGACTTTCTAAATCTTGGCTCTTTTTAATGCCAGAGAGGTTTTATCTAACATGAATAACAGAACATCTCCAATCTTTTCCCCTCCATTTTCTCCCCAATTTTCCTTCCGTTTTAGTCGTATCCAATTACCCAAATGCATTACGCTTCCTCTCTACTGATGTTGACCTCCACTCTGATTGAGGAGAGCCGTGACTAACACACACCCCCTCCGACACGTGTGCAGTAGCTGACTGCATCTTCTCACCTGCATGAAGCGAGTTCATATGCGGATCAGCTATGTGCACGAAGAGACACACCCTGATCAAATTATCCCGTCTCTGTGCAGGCGCCATCAATAAGCCAGCAGAGGTTGTAATTGCATCAGTTATGAGGAATTCCATCTGGCACCCTCCCTACGAATGAGCCAATCGTTGTTCGTGTAGGTGTCAAGCCTGCTGGTAGCAGAGCTGAGATTCGAACTCACAAGTTCGAGAAGTGGAACATCTCCTACTTAAGTCAACAATCTATGTTTTTTAAATTATTGTTTTTTAAAAAACGGCTTATCGTCTAGTACTAACCCTACTCTTTTTATTCTATGACTGTAGTTGACTGTTTCTTAACCATATATTTGTAACCTGCAGATTTTTGTTTTGTTTTTGTGTTTTTTTAATTAAATGATGCTAGCTTACATCCAGATTTATGACGGACAAACAAAATATCTTCCAAATTTATTTTCTTTTTTATACAAATGGTTATAAAGCAAAAAAGCTTAATTTTAGCTCTGTGATTTGATGTTGCATAAAAGCATAATAACATAATATTAATTAGAATTAATTAATTAGTTTACACCTCAAAGCGTTTTATCAAAAAATGTCATATCAGAGAGTAAGATGCATGATTGTGCACAAACACAATACACCAAGGAGGATGTTTAGCATTGGCGTCGTATTTCAAAGGCGCAGACATTACATTTAAAAAGCAGGTCATTCTTTTTGATATTGAGATTATTATTATGCTTATAAATAAAGACAGAACTGGGTGTTCAGGTTTCTTTAGCCCAGAGAATAAATTATGTAGCTCTACATAAACACGACACAGACAGACGTTTAGAATTTATGACTTTTATTGGATGTGTTTGTGGTTACATGAGTAAACTTGCTTGTGTGAACATGATGTAATATTGACACTTTCCTGACACTTAAATAGCCTGTGGTTGTACAGTTGACTTAGTTATATATATTTGGATTGTTACATTAGCACACAATAAGTATGTATCATAAAAGTACACAGATGAGGCATAACATTATGACCACCTCCTTGTTTCTACACTCACTGTCCATTTTATCAGCTCCACTTATCATATAGAAGCACTTTGTAGTTCTACAATTACTGACTGTAGTCCATCTGTTTCTCTACATACATTTTTAGCCTGCTTTCACCCTGTTCTTCAATGATCAGGACCCCCACAGGATCACCACATAGCAGGAATTATTTAGGTGGTGGATCATTCTCAGCACTGCAGTGACACTGACATGATGGTGGTGTGTTAGTGTGTGTTGTGCTGGTATGAGTGAATCAGACACAGCAGCGCTGCTGAAGTTTTTACACACCTCACTGTCACTGCTGGACTGAGAATAGTCCACCAACCAAAAATATCCAGCCAACAGCGCCCCGTGGGCAGCGTCCTGTGACCACTGATGAAGGTCTAGAAGATGACCGACTCAAACAGCAGCAATAGATGAGCGATCGTCTCTGACTTTACATCTACAAGGTGGACCAGCAAGGTAGGAGTGTCTAATTAAGTGGACAGTGAGTGGACACAGTATTTAAAAACTCCAGCAGCGCTGCTGTGTCTGATCCACTCATACCAGCACAACACACACTAACACACCACCACCATGTCAGTGTCACTGCAGTGCTGAGAATGATCCAACACCTAAATAATACCTGCTCTGTGGGGGTCCTGATCATTGAAGAACAGGATGAAAGCAGGCTAAAAAGTATGTAGAGAAACAGATGGACTACAGTCAGTAATTGCAGAGCTACAAAGTGCTTCTATATGGTAAGTGGAGCTGATAAAATGGACAGTGAGTGTAGAAACAAGGAGGTGGTTTTAATGTTATGGCTGATTGGTGTACATTAATATAAGGGACAGACCTCCCAAACAGTCTGTTAATGTAAGTGGGGCAGGTTGTTATTAAGTCTTACAAATCTGAATTTGCTTATTGTCTTTTTTCATTGTCTATTAAGCCTCATTGTCTTTTCTTCATACTTGTTTATTAAAATTGATTGACCAGAGTAAACACACATTAGGATGCCTATATCCTTAATTCTTCTTTTTTGTTAATGTTGCATTTCGTTACAACCTATTGTGCTAGTCAGAAAATAGAGATTCAGCCACTATCTCAAAGCATTTCTAGACAACTTATACAACTTAGACAATATACTGACCACCTCTGTTTTGCTATGTTTGCAGAACACCTCCAAGCAGCGGCAGGTGAGAAAGAAGACCGTCTCCTTTAGCTCCATGCCAAGTGACCGCAAGATGAACAGCACCGCTGCCTGTATGGCCTTCATGTTGGAGGGCTGCGAGATGAAGAAAGTTCGATCCAACTCGCGCATGTACAACCGATATTTCCTCCTGGACCCAGACCTGCGCTGGCTCCGATGGGAGCCCTCGAAGAAGGATTCGGAGAAGGCCAAGCTGGAGATCAAGAGCATCAAAGAGGTGCGGTTAGGAAAGAAAACCCCTGTCCTGCGCAGCAATGGCCTCTCAGATCAGTTTCCGGATGAGTGCGCTTTCTCCATCATTTATGGAGACAACTATGAGTCTCTGGATTTAGTGGCAAGCACAGCAGATGTGGTGAGCACATGGGTGATGGGGCTGCGATACCTGGTCTCATACGGCCGGCACATGGTTGGCGTTGTCGAACCCACCCAGACGAGCGTAAGAACGTCTTGGATCGGCTCAGTATTTGAACTAGCCGATACTGAGAGGGACGGACACATTGACTTGTTCCGCGCAACACAGATTATTAAGGGACTTAATCCGGGTATGAGGGAGTCACGGATTGAGCTCAAGTTCAAAGAACTTCAGAAAGCCAAAGATTGCTATGGTGAGGGTATTGACTCAGACTTGTTTGTGGAGGCTTATTGTGAGCTCTGCACAAGACCCGAGATATTTTTCCTGCTTGTTCAGTTTTCTAGCAACAAGGAATATCTGGATTTTAAGGACTTAATGATGTTTGTAGAAGTCGAGCAGGGAGTAGAGGGTGTGACGGAGGATATGTGCCGAGAGATTGTGCGGAAGTACGAGCCATCAGCAGAAGGTCGTAGCCTTGGCTTCCTGTCCATTGACGGTTTCACGCACTACCTCCTGTCGCCCGAATGCCACATTTTTGACCCACAGCACAAAAGCGTTTGTCAGGACATGACGCAACCCCTGTCTCACTACTACATCAATTCGTCACACAATGCCTCCCTACTTGAGGACCATTACTGGGGATCCTCAGACATCAGCAGCTATGTCCGTGCCCTGAGAATAGGTTGCCGCAGCCTGGAGGTAGTAGTGTGGGATGGTCCTGATTGTGAACCAGTTGTCTACGTTGGCAGCTCAGTGGCCTCCCAACTGGCCTTTTCCAAAGTATTGGATGTCATTAACCAATATGCCTTTGAGAGCTCAGAGTATCCTTTGATCCTGTGCCTGGTGACGCACTGCAGCATCCCACAACAGAGGGTCATAGCCCAGCACATAAAGAAGATTCTGGGGGACAAACTGCACACCGAACCCCCAAGTCCAGATGATCACTACCTGCCTTCACCTGAACAACTAAAGGGCAAGATCCTTCTGAAAGGGAAATGTCTCCCACCGGACAACCAGGATTCTGAAGGCGAGGTGACCGATGAGGAGGAAGGGCTGGAGATGTCACGCCGCATGGTCGGCGCAGACGAGAAGGACCATCTCAACGGCTTCGGCTACAAGCGCCAGCGACTGTGTAAGGAACTGTCTGATCTCGTAACCCTTTGCAAATCTGTCCAGTTCAGAGACTTTGAGTCCTCCAAAAGGGAACAGAAACAGTGGGAGATATGTTCCTTCAACGAGGTGGATGCTAATCGCTTCGCAAATGAGTACCCTGAGGACTTTGTCAGCTATAACAAGCGTTTCCTGTCACGGATATATCCTACTCCTATGCGCATTGATGCCAGCAATATGAACCCACAAGACTTTTGGAAGTGTGGTTGCCAGATCGTGGCTATGAATTACCAGACACCAGGGCTGATGATGGACCTGAATTTGGGATGGTTTAGGCAAAACGGGAACTGTGGTTACGTCCTGCGGCCTGCAATAATGCGTGAGGAGGTCTCGTACTTTAGTGCCAATGCTCGTGACTCTTTACCTGGTGTGTCTGCCCAGCTACTCCACATCAAGGTGATCAGTGGCCAAAACTTGCCAAAACCTCGTGGCTCAGCAGCAAAAGGGGACGTGGTCGAGCCGTATATCTATGTAGAGATCCATGGCATCCCTGCAGATTGTGCTGAGCAGCGCACGAAGACCGTCTCCCAGAACGGCGACAATCCGATTTTTGATGAAAGCTTCGAGTTCCAGATCAATCTCCCTGAACTAGCGGTGCTGCGCTTTGTGGTTCTCGATGATGACTTTATTGGGGATGAGTTTATTGGCCAGTATACCATCCCTTTCGAATGCCTGCAGCCTGGCTATCGTCATGTACCACTGCAGTCCCTTACAGGTGAATTTTTGCCAAATACCACGTTATTTGTTCACATTGCCATTACGAACAGGCGTGGTGGGGGCAAAGCTCACAAGAGGGGTCTTTCAGGGAGGAAGGGCCGCAAGGCCAGGGAGTACACGTCAACTAAGGCCACTGGAATCAAGGTAGTGGATGAACTCTTCAGGGCTTCCACACAGCCACTAAGAGAAGCAACGGATCTGCGGGAAAATGTGCAGGTAAGGCTTGTTCACAGAAAAGGCTTGTATTTAATGATACTAATATAACTAAAGGCAAAAACCACAGCAAGTGAAACCGGCTTAATAGTTTTAAACAAAATGGGTTGAAATATCCAAATGAGAAAGCATTTTTAGAAAACATTGGTAGATTTTTCACTTTGATGCTGAATTTGCATTTTCCCTTTAGGCAGAGCTTGTTTCAGTTCTGTTGATTACTTTGGCTGTTTTTACTGCAGCTTTGAAACTCAAAGAATTATCAGCAGACCACAGTTACAAACTGGTTTTTAATGAAAAAGTTGGGACATTTTGTAAAGTGCAATAAAAGGAAACAGAAGAAAAGAAAGGAAAATGAAGATTTCCAATGCTTTCACTGATCAGCGTCTTTGTATTGTGTGAATAGAAACACATTTAGAATTTGATACCTTCAACACATTCCAAAAAGTTAGAGAAGAGAGAAGCCAGTCTGTTCAAAAAGAACATTTCTCAATGCAAGCTCGCAAATAAATTATAATCTACTGTTTTAACATTGTGACTCAGGAAATCTGGAGAGATATCAGTCAATAAAGGGCAAAACCAGAGACCCCCGCTGAATGTGCATGACCATTGAGCTCTCAGACAGCATTGCATGAGAAATCATCATGTTACTGTGAAAAATATAGCCACATAGGCCTGGGAGTACTTCAACTTTTTTGGAGGGTGTTGCAGGCATCACATTCTAAAGGTGCTTATATTTACAACATATAATAGTTGATCAATGAAAACATTGAAAAAAGTTCGGGGCCACATAAAACAAACTTAAAGATGATCTTCTTAACTTCTTACACTTAGCTTTCTCAGCTGGATATTTGGATCAGTGCATCCGTACTTAATTGCATCCATTTGTCACTTAATAAATGTGTATTGATCGTCTGCCAGTTTGCTTTTAACATTTGAACTGAACAACAGAGACGTGTAAATGCTACGAGGCTGTAGCAGATGAGATTTTATGTACCAGTTTGTTCATTTTTATTAGGTGTGGGTTATTAAAATAAAGACTTGCTCACTTCCTGTTTGAGGTTAATGGGAGCTTTGGTGAGGCCAAAGGATTTTCATACACCAAGAACATTATGAGGACAAATTCTGATTCAGACAGTGTGATGGTGGTGAGTTAATTTGTATAGTTAAGCTCATTAGTGGTTTGGGTGATGCGTAACAGTCGAGGGAGAGAAAAAAAACTTGATCGTGATTTTATCTGCTCTGCTGTAGGGTTTCTCCTGTTTGAATGAAGTGTTTTCTAGCTGGTTCACTTATTTAATACGTAATATAACAGTAATAACAGTGTTAGTTGACGTTTGGCAATTAGCACTGCACAGCTCAACACCATAGAGGCTTTGTATCAGTCAGTACAGATTGTGGTGCTTAAGTCGTGGTTTCATTATAATTGTGTCCGGACGTCTGCATTAATAATGCTTTCTTAGTTAAACAAAAAATTTTTATAGCTAGTGGTACATAGGATTATATACAGTATGTATGGCCCCATTTACACAAAGCAAGAACCCGAGCTTAACAATGCTACTTTGTCCAAAAGGAAACAAATTTCCATAAACACACAAAATTTTTTGGAAAACATTTCCAGAAAGGTGAAGGCTGTTAAATCTGCTGAAGCAGAGCCAACTCCATATTAATGCTCCTGATTTTGGATTGAGACGTCCATCATCCTCCTGATTAGGTGTGCACATGTATATATGCAAAGCAGAACAGTTATACTGGACTAGTAATCAAACGGTCACTGGTTTAAGCCCCACCACTGCCAGGCTGTCACTGTTGGGCCTTTCAGCAAGGCCCTTAACCCTCAAATGCTAAGACAATATACTGTCGCTGTAAGTTGGATAAAAAAGATTATGAGTGATACAGTCTGGGCATTTGAGGGTTGAGGGCCTTGCTCAGGGGCCCAACAGTGGCAGCTTGGCAGTGGTGGGCCTTGAACCAGCAACCTTCTGACTACTATTCCAGTACCTTAACCGCTGAGCTACCCCTGCAATGCTGACTGATGAGCCAAAACATATGCCGTCTATTTTGCTGTCAAAACAGCTCTGACCCACAGAGACATTTACGGCATTTAGCAGACGTTTTTATCCAAAGCGACTTACATTACAGTTACAGTATACAGTCTGAGCAATTGAGGGTTAAGGGCCTTGCTCAAGGGCCCAACAGCAGCAACCTGGCAGTGGTGGGGCTTGAACCAGCGACCTTCTTACTAGTCCAGTATCTTAACCGCTAGGCTACAACATGTTTTAATTTTTTATGTATTTTAATTAAGCCATCACATTCGAATATACTGTATGTATGTGATGTGTATTTTGTGATTTTTGTAATTGTCATATTTTTCGTACTGTAATATCTGATGTGTTTGTGTGTCAGAAACAATAAGATTACAGTTATTGCATCATTACTGGTGCTGGTGTCACTAAAGAACAAACTCACTTGCACCTGCATTAAGTAATGAGATCTGTGATTTTCTGATTTATGTTTTCATCTGGAATATAATGACATGATAGATAAGAAAAGACTTGCGTCAAATGAAAAGGTAGTGATGATGAATTACTTTACTTCTCCCAGAAAAGCTTAATTTTTATTTCCGTTTCTGTAACAGCATGAAAGGTGCGACAAGATCCAAACTGTTCGCTGCTCCAGGAAATGAGATTTTCTGGTTAATTTAGATGAAAACCAGATAAATAACTGCCCACATCATTAGTTTATATTGAATAATAATAATAATAATGAAGACATTGTATTAATGTTTTAATAAAATGAATTTTAATAAAGATAAAGTCTCTTAAATAAACCGTCCCACCTGTGACATTTGACCAGTACCTCATAAAACAGTGTGATGCACTACGACCCCAAAACGTCATGATGATTCAAATTACCTTAATGCATTCCTGTATTTTACACACCTGTAGAACGTTCTGAGAATGTAATTTTGTAAATGTGTGTGTTTGTGTGTGTAAACCTGGGACAGAACGCGTTGGTATCCTTTAAGGAGTTGTGTGGACTGACCCCCGCGGCTAACATGAAGCAGTGTATCCTGGCTGTTTCCTCATGGCTGCTGAACAGTGAGCGTTCTCTGCGTGTCTCTGTGGATCTGAGTGGATCGTACCCCACCATGGAGGCTCATGGGATCGTCCCCGAACTACTGCGTAAAGTTCTTACTGCCTACGACACGGTGAGGAGCAGTGTGACACAGGGGAACAGGGGGTTGGTAAATTAACAGGGGGTCTTCAACCTGTCTTGCACCCGTGTGGCCCACACTTCTGTTCTGTAGGCTCATTGTTTTTCTTCATTAGTGCACATGTGTGGCCTGCAAGGCTGGCTTTTGGGAAGTGCTGCCACCCAGCAATTTTAGGGTCACTTACAGAGGTTTAACAGGTGTTGCATAGTGTCATTGTGCTTATACTTTCCTCTCAGTTTTAGCTTTTTGACAAAGGAAAGCAGGTTTTTCTCTGAGATCTGCCCAGTGCATTATTTATTTCCAGTCAGTCCTGACCGGACTGTCAGTCCCTGCTGTTAAGAAGTATCCCCATGACATGATGAAACCACTATCATATTTTACAGTGCAGTAATAAAGTACAATAATATATTCTTAGATCCTTGGTTGCCTAAAGAATGGTTTTATATCTTGCTCAAGAACCATTTTTGTGCCCCAATGAACTGAATCATATTTCTCATTAATCATCATAAACGTTTAGACTTTGTGGATTATTGTTTGTGGAGGGGAAAATGTGGCACCAACATTTTTTTGGAGAGTCATCCATTATAAATCTATTTTGAGCACCATAATGTGGCATCACTCTAAGGAATCTTCTCTGGCACCTTTTTATTAGACGTGTGTTGGTGGTGTTACCTGGCTGATGTGTTTTTTTAGGTTTGAGACGTGCAGTATATACAGCGCTGAAATTTCCACTTCAGTCTCATCAGACCACAAGACTTGCAAGTGCCGTTTTGCAAATTCGTTGCAAGCGTGCATGTTTTTTTCAGTAATGGCATCTATCTAGCAACTTTCCCATATGGGCACTATTGACGTAAATCATTGTTGGTCTTGAAACACAGGCAGCTCAGTCAGAGCGACGGTTGGTGTCAGAGGAGTCATTATAATCAGTTTCCTTTCTAGATTAGTCTGACTGTACTAGGTTAGAAATGCAAACATTCTTATTTATGGCAAATATGCAAATTCTGCAAAAAAACCAAAAAAAAAACCCTGTAATTTAAAGAGTATCCAGTGACTTGTGCATTGAGACACAAAATAAAAAAAGAAAACCTGAAACCTATAAGATGTGGATGTGAATTGACCTTTATATAAGGACACGTGATTGCTCCACTCATACATTTAGGGTTTTTCTTGTTTCAAATTAAGTGTTTAATCAAATTTGGACAGCTCTCTCACCTTCACCTTGATTGCAACCTGCTGTAAGAAATCCTGATGTATTTTATGATAATAAGTTCTACCCCCCACACTTTCAAACAAACCTCAATCTCTAGCACAGCATGGAAATGTCTGTCAGCGTTCGTTTGTATGTGTGTATCTGTGTTTCATTTCCTGAGATTTAACTTCCTGTTTCCTGTCACTGGCTTCCTGTAGATGATCCAGACAAGTCGGACTCTGATTGAATCAGCTGACAGTGTGTACTCCAAACTGACACAGTCACAGCGGGCAGGTAGAATACACACACACTCATATGCACACACACTCACACACACTCACACACACACACACACACACTATCACACACTCACAGTTTTAAAAGTTTACCATCTATAAGATGCCAGTTTATTAAATGTGCTCAGTTACTTAATTATGCCCTTTATGCTTTACCTCATGGGTGTCACTGCGATGGATTGACATCCTGTCTGGGCTTTATTGCTGCATTGCACCCAGTGATTACAGGGGGAAGCTGGATCAACGGTCACCCTGACCAGGATAAAATGCTAGTAAAGCATGAGAAGAATAACAATAATAATAATAAAAAGAATATTGACATTAAAATATTCTTCTTATTATTATTATTGTTATTCTTGTTTTACACACTGTGTTATTTTCATGACAGGACAGGTAGTTACTGGTTACACACAATTCATCAGTTCAAGTTTTAAATGTCAAACACAGTCATGGACAATTTTGTATCTCCAATTCACCTCACTTGCACGTCTTTCAACAAGGTTCTGCTAGGGCGGGATGACCGGACTATGTGCGTGGGGTTTTCAAATGCTGTGTAAGGACCCTGATTAGCAGATAGTCACCTGTGCAGAGTGCATGGGTGAAAAAGGGTTCCGCTAAGAGCTGCACGCGGGTCGGAGGAGGTGTGAACAGCAATATACCCACCTCAACTGCAATCAGGGATCCCCCAGCAGCGGAAGACAAATTGACTACACTAAATTGGGAGAAAATGGGAAAAAATGCAGAAATAAACTAGAAAAAAAAGTAGTTTGCTTACTGTAAATTGCCAACATTTGCGTTTTGGAAAACCCCTACCCTGCACTTACAACCCACGTGTTACCACACATACAGTCTAAATGTACACGTGCACAGTTTTGTCACGCTTTCAGCAGCTTGCAGCAGTTTTGTTTTGTAACGTTACAGCCTGATCTTATTAGCATGTGTTAAATACCTCATCCAGCAGTTTGATGTTCAGTATTCGTGTTCTGTCCTGTTACAGTCCTGTCCTGTATTGCCATGGCAATGTCGTCCCCGTCCCTGCTCAAGTTTGAAAGAATATCAATAAGTAAACAAGTGCTCGCCCACCTCTCTCTCCTGCTCTCGCTCTCATTCGCTTGTTTTTCTTAGTCTACCTAATGCTCAGAGGGAGGCTGAATCATTCCTTTCACTAATGGCCCTCTGTTCCATCTCTCACAAAAACTCACACATGCAGGAACACACACACTCAGCTGAGAGTAAGAGTTTTAGATTACGTTTCATGTTTTTTTTAATTAATATTGTATATCGCTGTTCTAGTCCTCACAGCTACCTGCCTCTTAATTACATGTGTGTGTTGTCAGAGAGAGAGTGTGTTTACTTATTAACCAACCATAAGGACCACCCACCTAATATGCTGTCAAAACAGCTCCGAGCCCCTGAGACATTATTTCCATAAGACCAGTAAATAACTTCTGGGGTTTTTGGTACCAAGACGTTTCAGTCAGGAGCTTCGACGTCTGTACGTTGTGAGTCGGATCGTCCTGCAGTGCATCCTGGTGCCTCTCCTCCGGGGGTAAATGCACTACTGCCAACATGATCTTAGAGAAAACAGAATATACCAGATCAGATCAGTCCATCTTTCAGTCCTTAAATTCCAGTTCTGAAGCCTGTGTGCCTTGTAGGTGCTGTGAACAGTGAATGGGAATTAGCACAGACACTGACTGGTGTGTGACTATGCAGCCCTAAACACAGAAGGTTTGATGCACAGTGTGCTGGGACTAATTCACCTTATTACCAGCATAAAAACAATCTCAAGTTCATCTGTTGAGCTATCCTGGTGGAAGCGGTCTCTGGCGGTCTGGTCAGGATGAGAGTCGTAAATCACATGTGATGATCTTTGACGTCCCAGTTTCACAAATAAATAAAGAACTTATTAAAATGTGTGCGTTTGATGTAGATGTCTTTTCGAAGAATGGTGTTTCATTCCTCCCGTACTGGTGCAAAAAATTAAGAATTTGTGCCAAGCTTTATTAAAGCTGATAAGATGACTCACATGTACCCATCTGTGCAACTGGTTTCTGTGTTAAATCTTTTTTGTACTGTTAGATAATGCAAATAAGATGGGACTGGTTGCAACTAGATGAAAAATGTTGTAGAACCTATGATGTATGTTATCCAAAAATCTTATAATTTTTTCCTCCAGTGTCTTTAATCAGTATTCAGTTAGGATTATGATGATGATGGTGTGGTGTGATGGTGTGTTTTGATCGTATAGGATTGGATTTTCATGAAGACCTGCACAGAATCGGTGCTAAAGAGGGTCTGAAGGGGAGGAAGCTGCAGAAGGCCATGGAGAGCTACGCCTGGAACATTACTGTACTCAAGGTCAGACATGTGCACCTTACAAACCATGTGTATGGATGCAAATAATGAAGGATGCTGCAGACACTGAGCATCTTCTCCGATTTCACCCGATTTAGCGTGGCCAATTAGTCTTCCGCTGCTGGGAACCCCGATTGTGTTCAAGGAGGGTATATTTTCCTGCTCCACGCCCCTTACGACGTGTGCGCAGTCCCTCGACCCCATCTTTTCTTCCCGCATTTCGGTGGATTCACACATGAGGCTCATCCACATCTGCACAGATGCTTCGGTCTGCTAACCAGAGTCCTTTCACAGCGTTTGAAGACCCCACCTACTTATTCCGGTTATTTCCCCAACCAGCAGACACGGTGGCCAATTTGTGTCTGCTGCACGCACTGCCAATTGTGCCCAGCCGACCGGTAGCAGAGCCTTGGTGTTCAGAATCTCAGCGCTGGTGTGCTAGCAGAATATCCCGCTGCACCACCTGGGCACCTCCAATAAACACTTTTAGAATGCATTGGAATGCTGCAAGACAGGCCTTCTTGTGGGCACAAATTCCTATAAACATGTTCCAGAATCTGGTGGAAAAGCCTAAACAATACAATAAATGCAGTTACAGCCCATATTACCCATACTGCCCAAGCATATTTATTATGACAAACATGCATCATTTTTTTCTGCGCGTGATATTCTGTATAACCTGCCATTACATGTTTCAAGCCTCTGTGATGAAGGTTCTCTCCATACTCTTCCTCTTTTCTCTCTGCAATCCAAATGGCTGTGCGTCACGCCAGCATCCATAATTTATGTTTTAAAATCTATGATTTATTTATATCAAGAGGACATTATTTAGGTCAGGAAGACTGGTCAGTGCACATGAAGCAGGCAGAGTCAGGGCCGTGGTATAGACTGGCACTGCAGCTGGCATATATTACAGGTTATTACAGGTGGAGAAGCTCGTCCTGTTCTCAGTGTTCTCCTCTCGTCTCTGGACTCTTACTGTCCTCTCCTGTTTTATTCTAGCCTCTCGTGTGCCTAGTACTGTTTTCTCTTTTTTCAGAAATACAGCATCACAGCATGTGTGTGTGTGTGTGTGTGTGTGTTTGATCCATGTTTTAATAGCAGAACAAAACAGGTGAAACAATCTTAGTATGGGAAACATCTCAGAATTGCTCTGCGCTTTCTGTTAACAGCTCCAGTGACAGCTGGCTGTGCCGACATCATATGGCCAAAAGAATGTGAACACCTGACCATGAGCTTGTAGGAAATCCTATTATATGAGATTTTGGAGTGTGTCTCTGAGACTTTATTACCCTTCAGTCATAAAGACCATTTGGGTGGTCAGGCACTAATGTTTGACGACAACATGTTTGTCTCCTAATGAGGCGGAGGTCAGACATCTGTAGGTCATTTCACATTTTACTCGCCACACTGGGTCTTTATGGACATTGTTTTGTGCTCAGCCGTCCAGGAACATGAACAGACCTTACAAACTGTTTCCAAAATACTGGAATCATTCAAATTGATTGTATATAACTGATTTTATACACCTGCTATTATTAAGAGGGTCTGAAACAGCTGAATTAGGATTGATATCCACACACTTGTAGGTAACTTGTTTGGATTTGTGTGTTTTTAGTTTTGATTTAATGCTGGTGTTGTGTGAAACTATTGAAAAGTTGTAGTGCTGTGTAAAAGAATCATGTTTAGGGGTCTCAGGTGGTTTTGGAAATAGGATTTTCTCTGTGTTCTTTTTCTAATGAAGGGTGGCTTCAATTTGGCATCCCCATCCTCTGGATCAGAGGAGGCCAGTGGGATTGTTTTAACAGGGTTTATAAAGCAGGTACTACCGCCCTGTGTAGCGGTACAAGCTGAGCTGAGTGTTATCTTGCATTATACTGACCTCTGCCGGCAAAAACTGAATATTGCATAGGAAAGCATTATGTATACATTCATTTATTTTTAATTTAAGGTGTGTCTGTCCAGTGCCAGCTTTAAACACTGGGCACAACAATCTATACATTCAAATTTTTTTAATGTAAAGTGTGTCCAGTGCTACCTTAAAACATTGGGCACAACACTGTATACATTCATCTATTTCTAATTTGAGGTGTGTTCAGTGCCACCTTAACACACTGGGCACAACACTGTATACATTCATTTATTTCTAATTTGAGGTGTGTTCAGTGCCACCTTAAAACACTGGGCACAACAATCTATACATTCATCTATTTCTAATTTAAGGTGTGTCCATTCATCTATTTCTAATTAAAGATGTGTCAAGTACCACCTTAAAACACTGGGCACAACACTATATATTCATCTATTTCTAATTGAAGGTATGTCAGGTGCCACCTTAAAACACTGGTCACAACACTATACAGTCATCTATTTCTAATTTGAGGCGTGTCCGTTGCCGTTGCTATCATTGGGCAAAACACAGGAACACACTGAGATAATCAGCCTGGGACAGAGGATATTTCAAACATTTTTAGCACGTACACATTAAATGTTAAACTGACAGATGTGTCCACATTTCTCTGTGTGTTTCTCAGGGTCAGGCGGACCTGTTAAAGCATGCTAAAGCTGAGGCCATAGACACTCTGAGGCAGATCCACTGTGCCGCCCAATCCTGCGGCCTGGCCAAAAACGGAGCCTCCACGTCGCCCTCTTCGCCTCTGCTCCCTCCTCATCCACGCCCTCATGGACCCTTACACAGCATTCCTGAGACAGAACCCCCCACTACAGACCCAGCCACCCCACACTGACACACAGACTGAGATCGATAGAGAGACAGATAGAAAAAAAGAAAGACGGAATTACAGGGATAAGAAAGAAATGATAAAAGATTTTTGAAATGCAGTAATAAAGGTGCAGACACAAGTTGGCGTCCAGATGTGAAGTCCACCAGTGGTTAGTGTGTACTAAACTTGCAGATGTAATAGCATAATTAAGCAGCTATAAAGCCTCTGACTTTGCCTTTAACTGGAGCCGTGTAGGGATTTGACACACCAAGCCAAAATAAAAGAAGGCAGTTGTAGCTGGTTAAGGTTCTGGACTAGTAATCAGAAGGTTGCTGGTTTGAACCTGACCATTGCCAGGTTACCACTGTTGGGCCCTTGAGCAAGACTTTTAACTCTCAGTTGTCAAGACTGTATACTGTAACTCGCTTAGGATAAAAGCATCTGCTAAATGCCATACATTTAAACTAGTTCATGCATGGCCATCTTAGGGATTGAAGGGATTAAATAGTAAACACATTATTACCATTTGAGTGTATTTGGAGTATGAAAAATGTAGGCAAATGATAGTTTTACGAACCATTTTCCAGCTCATTTAGTTCTAATAAATGATGCTTTTTTGCAAGCAATGAGAGGATACATGGTATCGTATTGTATATGGCTGCAGTGTATTGTTTCTACAGCATCTGTTAGTCTGGGGTAACAGCTCCTAATCCGATCATGACAGTGTGCACAATATCGTTTGTACAATTCAGTTCTAGTCCAGAGAAGAGGAAAATATTAGATACACCGTCTGCTCTCCTGAGTGTGTTATATGGTTCGTTTTTCTTTGTCTTTATTGATTTGCTTGGCTAAACAGGCAGGCAGTGTATTCTGTCTCTGAGCGGGCATCTGCCACTAAGCACGAGCAATCAGGGATGAAGGATGTTAACAGTCGCAAACCGGTGGCATCAGTGCAGACATTCAGCCCCAAACTCTCAGTCGGCTTGGTGTGTTCCAGGGCGTTTACACTGTAACCAAATAACAGAGGATACATGGAACTCTACTCCTAAACCTGGGCTGGTATTTATTAAGTGCAATAAATATAAGTCTGATAATTGCAAAGACTGGTGTCATAAAACAGTCACTTTTAGTCACTTTTATCATTTGATGAATACCAGCCTGGTCTATATTTTTACATACATTTATCCTGTTTCACATCCTTCCATTTTTAGCTCACTGCTAACGTCTGCCCGCTGGTGGACTTTGTACTGTAGCAGCCATTAGTTTGGCCCCCAGGTCTGCGTTTAATAATACAGAGAGATCGAGCGAAGTCATAAATATACTGAAGGATAAAAGCACGGGTGGAATATGCCGAATGCACACGTTTTAAACCTCGCATCGCTGTTTTATTTTACATTTACATCTTTCATCCTTGCACTTTTATTCAGGATGCTGTGTGTGAAAATGTTTTTATGAAGTGACTAAACTGGAACTTTGATTTCTCAATTACAGGCGGAAAATCTGTGATGTCAAAAAAACCTTCATACAGCAAATAATAACAACTGTAAAATAATCAAACCAGTCAGTTTAGAACTATTTAAAAGTCTGTAACTTCTAGGTCAAAACATTTCACACCAGGGAAAATATTCTGTATGTGAACAAAGTGAATATTGTATTAACTACTGTAACTATTGTGGATGGGTATCATTAATATTATTTTATAATTCCTGTATGTCCTGCTGTAACCATGATGCAGATCTTACTGTAGGGCAAAAAGGTCAATATTATAAAGGAGGGAGGGAGAGGGGTAGGTGTTATGTCATCTGTAGAAATATACTTTCTTTTATTTCATTTCTAAAGGATGTAATATATTATAAAAGTAAAACGTCATTAGAAATATTTGCTTCCTGTTATTTATTTATTTGGTATTCGACAACCTTAAGTTTCAGATTAATAACGTATATGCTGAAAGTTTTAAAGAAATAAATATAGTTTACACTATTTTTCATGTCTTAGCTGTTAAAATAAAGTTGCCAGAAAAGTTGCCAGTTTTTTACAGCAATAATATGAACCATGCTTGGATTCCTAAAGGACCCTTTATATTATTGCTCTTTACATTTTTGTTGGTGCTGCAATGAACTAAAATCATGTAAGAGAGTTATTATTTTTTGGGCTGATTTTGCATTATTTTTTGGTTGTTTTCTTTGCCTGGGGTATTTTGTGACACAGTAACATATTTCCCATGACTAGAGGATACAGCGTTAACCAGAAGCTACTCACAGCATTAATTAAGGTTAAAAGAATTGTTGCCAGTTAAAACATGTTAATCACTTCAGTAATGATCCAATCCAAGACTTTGCTTATTTGAGTATTTGCTTATTTCAATTCAAATTCTGACTTTTTTTGTGGCCTAAAAGCATGTAAACACCAGACCACAAGCTTGTTAAACTTTAAAATCTTATTCCAAACCTACTTTATAGTAGTCTTCATACAGCAAAGTATCTGTCTTTTTAGTGACATCTCTATTTGTTTCAACAGCATATTGTAAAAAGCAGTAAGTAATTTTGCAGTGTGGTTTGGTAATAAGAGTGAGCAGGTGCTAGACTGGCCTGTCTGCACTTTAGATAGGGCTTTCTTTAAAATGTGGCACATTATTACGTACTAGCTGTTATTTTAGAGTTAAGTGCCAAACTGCTGGTACAAATCACTTCTTTAAAGTATAGCATATTTTTAAAACAAAGTTTGAAAGTTTTCTGGGGTAACCACAGTTTGAAATGAAAAAGCATTGACTAAATGCCATAAATGACTAATCTGCATCGTTGCTTCTGCATGCGTAACAGCATAAGTTATGTCCTTCACTATACACAAATGAGCTTCTTTTTTTGGCTGTTATTTGTGAAAGAGCATTAGTCGTCTCTGCTACGATGGCTAAATAACAGTCGTTACCCATATCCGATGTCTAATGCAAACAAAGCCCCCTCATTACCCTTTACCTTTTCCAGTTCTCTGATTTCTTCGAGCACCTTTTGTTTAGCTGTCATCTCTCCATGTTTCCATCAGATGCTAATTCTGACTTATTACTTAGTAATTCCATTGGTATGTGCTAATGAAGCATAAACCACGCTCAACCTCAAGTTTTTAGTTTAACTCCAGGGAAACCGCTGTCCGCCAGTCATGCTGATTGGTTCATTAATGAATTAAACTATTAACTGTCTAAAATAGCATCACAGTCCAGCTCCTTAA
Source organism: Trichomycterus rosablanca (assembly GCF_030014385.1). NCBI lineage: Eukaryota > Metazoa > Chordata > Actinopteri > Siluriformes > Trichomycteridae > Trichomycterus > Trichomycterus rosablanca. Next base: position 4,444,275 of record NC_086009.1, on the reverse strand, counting down.
TGTGAGCGTGAGAATAGAAGTGATAATAAGAGCATCATGAGAGCTCTGGTATATAAAGAATCCTCCTTTTCACATCAAGAGAATTTGGTTCATGGTAATCTGGGATGGCACATGCCCACAGAATGCCGAGAGGAGTGATCAGACTCATGGACATCTCATCAGTCAAGGTAAAACTGCTATAATGACTGAGTAATGACTAGTTGTGGGTTTTATATAGAGGGAATCGGAGGTTTCCATGTATTTTAGTGCAGTTTGCTTAGTTAGAATTCCAGCTTTTGATTGTTTTAAAGAAAAAAGTCCTTCTATTTCTATAGACTTCTATTTCTTTACAGTGTTTTTTAACTGGAATTGTGGGTCACACTGTCTAGATCCAAGGGTCAAACTTTAGTTTGTAGTGAAATTGTTTGTTAGTGTTTTTTATTATTATTCAGTTTATCCTTTTTACAAAACAGGATTTTAACAATAATTTTACATATATTAACAAGCATATATTCTGTCTTGACACTGCTTACAGCCATTTCGAAATATAAAAAAACAACATAATGCTTTTGTATTAACATTATTATTTAATAATCATTAAAAGAATTAAAAAACAAACCAACACATTTGTCAATGTTCGTTATTTTAACTTTTGAATAGATGATAGATATATGGGCTGCGCAAATATCACTTACATTATGTAAAAAAAAGAAAAGTAAAAATTGTAGAACATAAATGAAAACTGCCTTTATTGGATTTCCTTTGGAGGCAAAATTTACTGATTTATTTAGTTTTGGAGTTCCTTTAATGTAGTATATTTGCTGTAATACAACATTTCCAAACCAACGTCTCATGCTTTAGTATTTAGTAATACCTACAATTCTAAAATACAGATGTACAATATTACATTTAACCTATAACCATTTTCAAACAAAAAAGTAATGAATGTTATTATTATAAATTATATTATTGACATTAAAATGAATTATTAAGTAAATGTGAGGTTATCAAAGAACTTTGCTCTGTCAAAAAATATACATACAATACAATTACTATTTGCGTTACTTATCTTTTTACTACACTTTCTTTATTTTTAATTGCCATCAAAATGCTGAAAGAATGAAATAACTCTTTTTATTTCAGTAAAAAATGTGTGTACTGGTCACTGTCACAGAAATCATTAAAATCCCAAGACTGCCATTACATTTCTGTTACAGCTGTAGGTTAGCCATAGCTCAGACCATTAATAATACATGCAGAAAAGCCTTGATTACAGAAGCGAGTAAAACAAATGTAAACAAATGTTTACAAAAGCGCTTGTCACACTTAATACTCAGTACATGACTATTTTTCTGGAATATAGGCCTACCACTAATGTCTGACAGGAAAACAGCCTAGTACAGTACAGTGGTATTGCTAAAAACTTTTAATCTTTCTTGTTCACGTCAGCAGAAGCTACAAATCCTGCTCTCGTTGGTGTTACTGGCTCACCTGATTTGTGACACCGAGGCCGGGTCGAGCTGCTGCGCTCGTAAACCACGACCATGTACCCTGTACGAGTTACTGTGTCGTGCGGGTCAGGGGAACGACACGGGCTCAGCGGGAAAAACAGGCCGCATAACCAGCGACGCTTCTGCTGGCATCCTGACGATGGGCAAGCGCAAGGAAAACGACAGCCGATACCATGACCGACTGCAGCAACTTCTGCAAAGTTCACGAAACCAAGCTAAAGGAATCCTAACGGTGGGGAAAAGAACCGAAGATGGAGTCGCTACCCTTCACAGACCAGTTAAACTTGACCTTGAACAACCGCTCAAATATCTGATGCAACCTGTGGATCGAGACTTAAACAGATGATAATCCTACTGAAAAATCTCCACTGTGGTGTATATGTCAGCATGTGTAATGAATGGTCACGTTTAAACATTTTTGTCAGTAGTTTTGTGTGTTTTTCAGTTGTCGATTGTAGAAAATATTGTTGTACTACACGATGTGACCAACAGGTGGCAGAGTTGTTTCAGCTGTATTACACACATGAATTACAATAAACACGGGACATTATAAAATAGTCATTAAAACGGTGTGTTAACTTATGAATACATTACATTTAAAACGTGAATAAACTTACATTTACAGCATCGAGCAGACGCTTGTTTCCAAAATAAAGACGTGTGTTATATTTTCCTCAGAAGAAAAGTCCTCACAACAGTCCACACAAGCTACAAATCCTCTCAGGAAAATGGAGGCTTGTCCAGTTTTTGTTTTAAAGTATTATTGTTTTATATTTATTGTGTGGGAAGACATAACAGATGCAAGATAACGATAAACTGTGGCATTCATGGCAAAAATGGTCTTGGTAGTTAATATAGTTACACTTAGAACTTTAATGTGTCAATAAGGGACTATGTTCTGGTTCTAAAATAGTGCATATACACTGTATGTACAAGAGGTAACTACATAAAGATGGGCTAAGCTGTATTGGTAGATCCACAAGAGCTAAACTAAACAAATTGGGGCTTTAAAGATTAGCTTTGTGGTAAATGCCTCCTGCTGTACCAATGCTGATGTTTTTCTTAAGTCATACCAAACCAGTAATTTAGGTAAATAATCAATTAATTAATTGATTCATCCAATGTTTTCATTTTTGTGACTGATTTTTTTCAGCATTACTAAGTACACAGAACTATGGTCTCTTAGCCAGGGCTGAAACTAAAACCCTTTGTTTTTTATTGTTCTTCATCCAATTGCTTTAAAAAAAAACTTGATTTTGCTGTAAAATTAAATATAATAATCTGTTTACGCCACATTTATTCATGATTTAATAAATATGCCAAGAGAGCAGATTGGTTTGGTACCAGAAATACTGGGAGAATGTGTTTGCATGTGTGTATGTGAAAGAATGAGAGAGGGGGTGGTGAGAGAGAGAGAGAGAGAGAGAGAGAGAGAGAGAGAGAGAGAGAGAGAGAGAGAGAGAGAGAGAGATATTACTGAAGAATAAGATGCTAGATGTTAAAGGGATGCTGACTGAGCATCTACTGAAGCTATAGGCGAGGACTCAAGAACTAAACAAAGCTTTGTTTTCCATGTGATACGGAGAAAGAACACAATTTAATATCCATGTGGAAGGAAAGACGGTCATTAGAGGAGCTTCAGTTGGGTAACGAAGGAGTAAAAAGTGGTGAGAATCTGATCAAACAAACTGTGGAAAAGTCTAAGCTACAAAATGGGCTTAAAATAATGGGCTTTTTTCATTGTTATGGAGTATCAAGGATAATACGGCACACATGAACATTCTCAACTGCTTTAACTGCCTCGAGCTTAGTATGGCACAAATGAAGTTAAAACCAGACTGACCATTCACAAAAAGTAATAAAGTGAGGGAGAACTGCTTGAGGAACCAACCACCTTGAGGAAAGGATCATTCAACATAGTACATTCCTAGATCTCTAGCTTCCTTCTTTTTTTCTACCTTTCTCTACCTCTATTTTTTCCTCTGTTATTTTCACTCTTGCTTCACTTGCCTTTGTAATGGAGTAACATCAGAACTGGACAGCAGCCATGCCTGTGATGAAGGGGCTCTTAGCCCCTCAGAATACCTTCCTGGACACCATCGCCAAGCACTTTGACGGCACCCGTAAGTACTGCTTGAAAACTTCTTGTAGAGAAATGAATAATTGCTAACTTGTAATATATTGTATATAGTGATCATACAGAAAGAGATCTCTGTGCAGACCACTAGAGTTTCTTCACACCAACTGGACACCAACACTGGAACAGGAATGGACCTACACCCAGATTGCCTCTACAGAATTAGACGGATAGAATTCATTATTTATGATTGATATTAAACACCTGTTAGCATTGCTAAAACACCTGAACTCAAAATGTAAAAGGGTGTCCACATATCTTTGGCCATAGTGTGAATGTGCCCCATAGATTCTACACTCAAGTTTAAAAAATATACTAAACATGATATGACATTTATTTACACTATATTACCATTTTTTGTAACAATGCTAATGCTAATATTGATTCAGTGCTACTTTTGACAGTCTCCAAGAATCTAAGCTGACTAAATCATGCAAAATGTCAATGATGTGATCCCTGCACTCAAGTGTTTTCAGGCTGTATCAGGTCCAGAGCGATTAGGCTATATACTGTATAATAAAGCATAGACAAAATCATGCCAACCCCAACCAAGTTGAACTAATAACTCCTAATAAAAAGCAAAGTCATGCTGTCACTCAGAAACAGTTTAAATTCTTATTAAAATGCTTTCATACATGTTTGAAACTATATGTTGGGATTTTTTAGTTGTTTGGAGATTTACATCATACATTGAGCTTCAGGGCTTTTCATAAAGGTTCGTTTTTTTAAATCTGATATTTAGAAATGCTGTGAATCATGACATAACACTTAAATAATTGTGGCAGTACATTCAGGGCATAAATTACAGCTTACAATAAAGCTTTTAATATACATATTTAGTTAAGACTGAAGCATAGAGGTTTTACTTTGGAGGAAATTAAGACACTAAGATATAACACAGGTTTTCTATAACTGTCAGTAAACACCCACTTGTGATAAATGTTCTTAATCACAAGTGCTGACGCTGTTTGTCTATAAAGTTTAATGTGAGCTGTGGTGTAAACACGCATAATTTTGTATAGGCAACAGAAAAAAAGAGATTCATTTTTGTCCAATTTAATTAAAGTTTAGCAGTGTAATAAGCAAGCAGTACTTTATGTTACCCATGAACCACTTCAAGAAGTCTGAAGTGAGTATAAATACTAATAATTAAAGAAAGAACTGTAATGGTCTTTTTTCTCTCTCCTTTTTTGCATGTATCTTACCTCTTCTTTCTTTTTTATTTATTCATTTAATAAGTGCTAACTGAACCCTTATTAGCAGTGCGATACTTGAAATACAAAGCAGCAGTAAATTATAAACATTATGTAAATCCAGTGTGATGCTAAATGGATGATGAATACAAACTGTGTTCTAATGAGCATCGGGAGTTGTTGGAGCATTTAGGGCTGCACATTTCATAAAGCTCTTACCAATTAACCAGTTGTCTGCAGCACATTAAGTAATGTTGATCCACTACAGTCATTTAGGTCTGTTACACGCCTCCCTGTTGAGCACCTTTTTAAGCATCCCTATTATTCACCTTTAATCCCAAAAACACGGCTATTATATGAAGTGTTCAGCTGAAAGCTGGTAAGTGGTAGTGAGGTCAGGGAACTGTTGATGGGAGATAGTAGAGAGACAGGCTTTGCAATGTTTTTTTTACATGTTGATGGTTAAAGTAGGCTACACTGAGCAGTAATGGAAATGAGTAAGCTGGACAATAAATGTCATGGTAATGTTCGTATAATAATCAACAAATATTAGGCTTTATTTTACTAGATTCCTCTTAGCGTTGAATATGACTGATATATATTGATATCCCTATATTTTTTTTATTTAATGTTCCAACCATTAAATCCCTGTATGAAACCAAGTTAATGATCTTTGCTGTATGTTTATGTTTGGTCCAGCATATTTAGTAGAAAACCCACAATAAATTTGTAACATAACAAAAATTTATAAAGTTTTAATCCTTATCCATTTTGTTGTGTGTTCCAATTATTTAATTTACCTTTCAAATGTAGGATTTATTTTGCCTTCTCCTGTATATATAAGGGTCACCACAGCTGGTCCACATACCAGAATTGACACCGTTTTTACTCCGGATGCCCTTCCTGGTGCAACCTTCCTATTTATATCTGGGCTTGGGACCAGCATCAATAGCACACTGACAAGTGTCTAGACTGTTTCAGTCAGCCCCCCTTTTCCTTGTACATTAGCCAATCATGTCAATGAAGATGCCAATAGCACCGCTGAGATCTGAACCCTGGATCGCTAGATTTGAGCAGTAGTGGGCTTTTATCATCTCTTTCTTTTCAGTATCTTAGACCCTCAACTTGTCTCACAATTTGTTCTGACTGGCTAAGCATCATTGATTGATTGATTGATTGATTGATTGATTGATTACTTTATTGATCCCCGAAGGGAAATTGCGGAACAATAAAGCATGCCGGGCTTTGTTAGACAAACAACATAAAATGATCCATTTATGAATATAGTAATTTATGAGAAATAAATTGTGGTCAAAAGGAATTACTCCTGGTCTGTTTTCAGACCGCTCTTCAGTAATTAGTTGTGTTTGACGTACAGCATAGAGAAGTACCCTATAAAATGTAAGAATAAACTAATCTAAAACTGCTTCTAAGAAATAAAAGTTTAAAGAAGATTAATTAGTAGTGCCAGTGTGTGGTATTCAGTTTTGGCAGAGACTGAGTTTCCATTGCTGTTCCTCTGAAATGTTTTATTTGGCATCAACTGCCTGACACTAGCACATTGGAAGGCAGTAAAAGTGTTTCTAAGTGCTAATCATTTACAATAATAAAAAAACTAGTCATGACTCATGTTTCTGTTCAGTGCTTTATACTTTAAGTATACCGCGATACGTGTCTGCAAGGCATTATACTGTACAATCGCTGGCATTCTGTCACAATGTGGTACATTTCTGTTTTACTGCAAACAGCTTTGTTCTGTTTTCAAACCGATGCCCTGATTTGCCCTGTTTCTTCTACCTACTTCATATACAGAGGTGATTGCTGGTATTCTGACTCATCTTCGTTGCTGCAAATCCTGGCTGACTCACAGATCCCTAAACTAACAGGAATAAGCTTAAACTCAGCGCAGCTTGAAAGTATATCAAAATAAAATTCACTTTTGTATGGTTGTGCTGCATGATAGCAGAGTCACTCACTTCAAACCGCAGTTCTTTCCAGGAAACTCTGTTCCAATAAAGATATGTTTTAACGGGCCTGTAGTAATCAAGCCTGGGTGTGTCAGCTCTAGATAAGCCCTGTAATTAATTAAATTCGATTAATTACCTGATTACCTGAAATTACCTAAAATATCGTGCCAACTGACATTTTACACAGGGCCAACTGGTGTTTCTTTTTTTATTTAGTAAATAATCATAAATTATTCAAAATATATTTCGTGTTCACTTGGTCCTATAATAAAGTTGGTCTTTTAATAAAGTATCTAATAATTAGGTTTATGCAAACTATGCAAAATATGTCAATTGTGCAAAATAATGAAAAAAAATGTAAGGGGGCGAAGTGATTTTATAGCACTGTAGTTACTTTCATGTTATTGCCAGGTCAATGATCAGCATGATTTTCATTAATAAAAAAGTAAATATTCAGTAGTTAGAAAATAATCAGTGGCTTCACAAACTTCACAAGGAACCATCAGTTAGCTTTCATCCTCCAAGACTGATAGCTTATGATTAGGGCCCTACTAAATTCACGGGGAAATGTGCTTAATTTCACAGACCTCGGAAAAGAGCCATATTTCAAGGCAGACATTAAATAACACTCATAAATTAGATGATAGAATCAGTGGAGCTACAATACACAGCACGGCACGGTGGCTTAGAGGGTAGCACTGTCGCCTCACAGCAAGAAGGTCCTGGGTTCGATCCCCGGGTGGGGCGGTCCAGGTCCTTTCTGTGTGGAGTTTGCAGGTTCTCCCCGTGGCTGCGTGGGTTTCCTCCGGGTGCTCCGGTTTCCTCCCACAGTCCAAATACATGCAAGTGAGGTGAATTGGAGACACAAAATTGCCCATGACTGTGTTCGACATTAAACTTGTGAACTGATGAATCTTGTGTAATGAGCAACTACCGTTCCTGTCATGTATGTAACCAAAGTGTAAAACATGACGGGAAAATCCTAATAAACAAACAAACAATACACAGCACAGCTACTTACTAAAAAGTGTCCCTCTCAAAGACCAATGTCCTTGTTTTGACGCTCCACCCTCTGCGTCTACTGAATCGGTTGGAACTTATCCAAACTCACTTACCCGAGTCGTGTTTTAAGCTGCTTTAAACTTCGACATCTTGAACATTTTGTCTAACCGATTGCTAATGTAACTGAGCGTCTTTAGAGTTTGCTGCGTTTATAAAGAGAGAAACAAACTGTACACACAGGGTTGCCAGATTGCAACAGTTTTCCAGTCAAAACCTTTTCAAAATCGTCCCAAAACAACACAGGATAAGCAGATGATGTTTAGCATTTCAAAAATAATAAACCAGTTAAACCACCATGACCTACAAATTAATATCTTAAAATGTACTGATCAGTAAATATAAATGATAAAGGACAAATTATTTTTGCTGGCATGTCTTTGAAGTAGCCTACCAAGTTTTTAAAATGCATTATTTATGATCGGACTTTCCCCACTTTGGCACTGTGAGCGCCTAACAAGCCAAAACCGTTGACCAAAACAAACCAAAGCCTAGAAACGAGTCCAAAAAAAGCCTAGCCTTTGCCGTTGTATTGATGGCCGTGGCAACGGTGTCTTTTGGACTTGAAAGAATAACCTTCAATCAAACTTTTGACAACGTGTTGGATGTGGCGGGTAAGGTAGGCCTATTTATATTCCAGCTGCTTTAGAAAGCAATAGTTCTTTATTTATATTTTAAGGTGTTTCCCCCAGCCAATATACAACAAAATCGCTCAATCTGGCAACACAGTGTACACAAACTATCGCAGTAGGTCATCCGGGTACTTTTTGCATACTACGTATTCGAACACACTACCTGCCCTGCTCTCGCGTACTACTTTTGCGTACTGTTTAGTATGGAAGTATGCGATTTGGGGCACAGCCTCAGTCAGAACACTACAAGACGAAAAGGCTATTACACTAAATTAATTATCGTATGATTGCTAGAACCGCCTCATATTGCATATTACACATCATATTTCATACGCAACATGAATTACAATGTTAAAAACCTTAAATTTTGAGTTTTACAGCAAATCCACGCAAATACTACACGGGAAACTGCTCATTTCACTGGAGACAGGAGACTGAGTTGTAATCAGGCCCGGGTGTGGCTAGTAAAATTGTTGTCAGGTAAATTTGTCGAACTGGTCGATTTGGTAGATTAAGGGGGCAATTACTTTGTCACATAGGGGAAGGTAGAGTTGAACAACGTTTTTCCTTCAATAAATGAATTCTTTCAAAAACAGTTTATGTGGGTTATTTTTAAAATGAAACATCTGAAACATGAGACATTGATCTGAAAGTTTGACAAAAATAATACAATAAAAAGGGGAGAAATACAGCACTGTATCCAATAAATTACACAGGGCTACATAGACATTTCTTTATATATACTGTATATATGTGTATATATATATATATATATATATATATATATATATATATATATATATATATATATATATATATATATAAAACGTACTGTTTAATTTTAAGTCATATAAAATGTTGTATTACATTTTAATTAAAGACCTTAAACAAATTTAACAAATAGAAATGGCAAAGACAGAAAAACAAACAAGCCAACAGGAACAGGCTCATTCTTTTTCACTGTACTGTTTCATATATGGTTCATAACATGATTTAAATAGATTTATTGACTTTGTAATGTGACGCTTCTAAATTCTATCCCATCCATCCATTTTTTCATCAATCGATCCACCCACCCATCCATCAGTCAATCCTCAATTTGTCAGTCTATTTTTTGGTCTTACAGTCGATTCATTTATTCGTCCATCTATTGGTATGTCAAACGGCAGTCTGCAGGTCTGTCCGTCTGTCCGTCCATCTGTGTGTTTAAGTGTGTACATGTACTCGTGTGCACAATCTTTCCTCGGGGTATGTTGACAGAATACCCACAGTGTTGAGAACAGCAGAACAGTTATAATATTTTTAGTTAATGATGAGCATCCGACAGTGACCGACAGTGTCACCCCACCATCACCACCACCACCTGTCTTACTGATAATTATTAGTTACTGTATCACCACATTAAGTCATGATGTTCTTCTGTCCAGTTGCTATGGTAATATGAGAAAGGAAACATATGGATGTGTGCTTGTTTCTGGTGGTGAGGTTACCAGGATACAGCAAAACCAGTTCAGCTTTAAATAGAAAAAAGAGGAAACAACGTTATATCTACACACCCACGTTCCTTTCCTTTTTGTTCTTCAAGAACAACATTTAAGAACTTTAAATGACTATTTTAAACTTAAGATAATGGAAAAGCATAGATAGCTTAGCAGCAAATGTCACTATATAATGAAAGTCCATGCTTCATCTGACATTATATATAAAATGTTGTAGTTTTCTTGATGTTGACTCTATGTGAGCTTACCTGTCCATCCCTTTGTCTGTCCAATTTCCCATCCTTCTATTAATCCATCCTTTGTCATTCTATTTATCCATCCATCCGTCTTCCTGTCTGATCATTCGTTTTTTCTATCTATCCACATCCATTGAAATAAAACTTTCTTTTTTTTGTCCAACCAATTTTAATCTTACAGATTTTTGTCTAAATAAAGTGTGACAATCGATTTCTTAATTTGGTTTTATGGATTATTTTCTTTTTTCAGAAATCATAAAGGAGTTTGTAGCAAATATGTCTTCAGAATTCAAATAAAATGACATGTTCTAGATACACAAGCTTAAAATATGGCACAAATGTTTCTTCGCATTGAAACTAAACTATTAAACATCATCAGTTACCATTGCAAACTGAACTGTTTTATCTCTTAGTTCTGGCAAGATCTTAGTCAAAATTACGCGTTTATATTTTTACTCAGTAAAACATTGAGAAAATATTGCACAGAATATGTAAAATAGTTACCAACGATGTGTTGTTATTTAACATTTTTTTTTACAGTTTACAGACAAAGACACCACTGGGTTTAGCCAAACTATCTCTATTTATATGGGCACTGAAAAGTCACCAACTAAAGTGAGTTATTAATGAGAAATCAGAAGGCCATGACAGAGTTACACTACAATGGTGAAGTAAAATTGAGCAACTTTTTCGGCAAAGACGTGTTTCCTAATCATTCAGTCACAGAAATTGAACAGTTGCAGAAATCGTGAAAATCTTGAGATGATATACTGAACATGTCCTGTATTCGGTTATGTAATCTACTGCTCAACCCTGACAGGATGCAGTCTCTCAGTGTGTATTAGTACATACACGTTTACAGATGATGAGCAGCTGGATGGCATGATTAAAGCCCCTGACAGCTGCTGCATGCTGGTGTTCTTGTTGTAGAATCAATCCCTCATGTACTAGTTCATTTCTCTGCGGTTTCTTTATTTTTCCTTTCTCTCGGCTTTCGTTTCTGTGTTGTCTCTTTTCTCTGATCTTCTGACTAAAAGTGTTCGGCTTTTGAAAGCCTACACGCACTTTTAAGTTTAGAAACACACACACACACAATATCCTGGTGCACTCAATGACCGCCAGACGTAATGCACATTAAGACAGGAACACACCAACATGACCAGAAAAAGAAATAAATTGTTCATTTGATTTGTATCATTGGATGCATCTTCACTCAGAGATCTGATGCTGCAAGATCTTTTTCATTCACTAAACACTCAATATTTTGGTATCTTTTTTGTCATTTTTAAAGTTCTGGGTTTTTTTATCATCATGATTTGTTTATTGTTTGCTTTCAGTCGGTTACAATCTGGTCAGGATTATAAAGGGTTAACGGACCAGCGCAAATGCAGCCTGCTAGGTGTGGGTGGTTTTTATAAAGTGAGGCCTGTCTCTCTAGGGTACAATGATTCATAAGTGATCCAGTACTAAGAAATAGAAGTCGAATTAGCAATTCAGAACATATTACAGTGTTTTAACCTGATCTCTGTCTGTTATTTCTGTATCAAAAAATAGGTTTGTCACCTATTACCATTCCAGCCAACAGCAATTAAAACAGTAAATACTAATGCTACAGATACAGTAGATAAAAATAAAAATAATTATTTAGAACTGACATTAAGTTTTAACATTTATTCTTTATACTTGTTTGTGGAAAAACAGTAATAAAACAGATTTGTGTCTCTTTTTTTAATGTTGTTTATGCAGACAGTAATTTTCTGTTGGGAAACGCTCAGGCCAGTCGTGGTTATCCCATCGTGTACTGTTCAGATGGGTTCTGTGAACTGACTGGCTTTGCACGAACTGAGGTCATGAAGAAAACATGTACGTGTCACTTTCTACATGGTGAGGAAACAAGTGAGAGAGTAAATCAGCTAGTGCAGAAGACGCTGGAAGGCCATAATGAGTACCAGGCTGAAGTCCGCTACTACAAAAAAAATGGTAATTGGTTTTCTTTTATGTGATTAGTTTTTGCTATGGAAGTAAGTACTTGCTTCATGGGTTAATTTTACCCACTAAAATTGGTATAAATAATAATTTTTTAATTAAACCAAAATAATTTGTGAACCTGGGGTGTAAGCTTTCCAACTGTGTTAATGTTATTCAAATTGAATACAAAGAAATTTCACATTTTTCACACTGTGTGTGTGTGTATATATATATATATATATATATATATATATATATATATATATATATATATATATATATATATATATAATTATATATATATATATACAGTGCCTTGCAAAAGTATTCAGCCCCCTTGAACTTTTCAACCTTTTGCCACATTTCAGGCTTTAAACATAAAGATATGAAATTGTAATTTTTTGTGAAGAATCAACAACAAGCGGGACACAATCGTGAAGTGGAACGAAATTTATTGGATATTTTAAACTTTTTTTAGAAATAAAAAACTGAAAAGTGGGGCGTGCAATATTATTCAGCCCCCTTGCGTTAATACTTTGTAGCGCCACCTTTTGCTGCGATTACAGCTGCAAGTCGCTTGGGGTATGTCTCTATTAGTTTTGCACATCGAGATTCTGAAATTTTTGCCCATTCTTCCTTGCAAAACAGTTCGAGCTCAGTGAGGTTGGATGGAGAGCGTTTGTGAACAGCAGTTTTCAGCTCTTTCCACAGATTCTCGATGGGATTCAGGTCTGGACTTTGACTTGGCCATTTTAACACCTGGATAAGTTTATTTGTGAACCATTCCATTGTAGATTTTGCTTTATGTTTTGGATCATTGTCTTGTTGGAAGATAAATCACCGTCCCAGTCTCAGGTCTTTTGCAGACTGCAACAGGTTTTCTTCCAGAATGGTCCTGTATTTGGCTCCATCCATCTTCCCATCAATTTTAACCATCTTCCCTGTCCCTGCTGAAGAAAAGCAGGCCCAAACCATGATGCTGCCACCACCATGTTTGACAGTGGGGATGGTGTGTTCAGGGTGATGAGCTGTGTTGCTTTTATGCCAAACATAACGTTTTGCGTTGTGGCCAAAAAGTTCGATTTTGGTTTCATCTGACCAGAGCACCTTCTTCCACATGCTTGGTGTGTCTCCCAGGTGACTTTTTATAGATATCTTTGAGAAATGGCTTTCTTCTTGCCACTCTTCCATAAAGGCCAGATTTGTGCAGTGTACGACTGATTGTTGTCCTATGGACAGATTCTCCCACCTCAGCTGTAGATCTCTGCAGTTCATTCAGAGTGATCATGGGCCTCTTGGCTGCATCTCTGATCAGTCTTCTCCTTGTTTGAGCTGAAAGTTTAGAGGGACGGCCGGGTCTTGGTAGATTTGCAGTGGTCTGATACTCCCTTCATTTCAATATGATCGCTTGCACAGTGCTCCTTGAGATGTTTAAAGCTTGGGAAATCTTTTTGTATCCAAATTCGGCTTTAAACTTCTCCACAACAGTATCTCGGACCTGCCTGGTGTGTTCCTTGGTCTTCATGATGCTCTCTGCGCTTTAAACAGAACTCTGAGACTATCACAGAGCAGGTGCATTTATACGGAGACTTGATTACACACAGGTGGATTCTATTTATCACCATCAGTCATTTAGGTCAACATTGGATCATTCAGAGATCCTCACTGAACTTCTGGAGTGAGTTTGCTGCACTGAAAGTAAAGGGGCTGAATAATATTGCACGCCCCACTTTTCAGGTTTTTATTTCTAAAAAAAGTTTAAAATATCCAATAAATTTCGTTCCACTTCACAATTGTGTCGCACTTGTTATTGATTCTTCACAAAAAATTACAATTTCATATCTTTATGTTTAAAGCCTGAAATGTGGCAAAAGGTTGAAAAGTTCAAGGGGGCTGAATACTTTTGCAAGGCACTGTATATATATACTCTTACATCAGGTAGGACTGATGCATATTTACTGCATTTCTGGATGTTGTTGACACAATATCCTTTTTGCATAGTTTAAACAAAAAAAAACGTTGTTTACTGCCAATAATTTCCCAAAGTATTCCTGGCCAATGTTGTTATTTATTACGAAGTATGTCAGTTTTAAATGCTGTGCCATCTGAGGGTTTAAAGGCCACCATCATTTAGTACTGGCTTGTGGCCTTTCTTTTGGCGAGTTTAGAGAGTAGAGCAGTAAAGCTCTTTGTAAAGAAGACTAGAGCAGTACATGATAAAACTCACCTCTGACAGGTGTAAACATGTGGGTAATGGCCTCACACATGACAGAGGAGGCATGTGCTATTTTTTGGCCCTTCTCAGCCAGCAAGTGCCATGCAACCAACAGAGTTCACTGTGTGAGTGCCCAGGGATATTGACTATATCAAAATTGAGACAATGCAAAAAGTGGGTAAAAAGACAGTAACATTAAGATCGGAAATAAATCTTTATTCATAAATAGAGAATAATCCTTCTCTAAAAAGTAATTTAAAACTTAAAAAATAATAACAAAAACGCGGAGATGGAGGCTCATTTGAATCAAATCTCTGTAATAACATACATAAAAAAACGAATTACATGAATCTTGTTGGATTTTAGGAACTGCATTTTGGTGCTTGTTGGACATTGTGCCAATTAAGAATGAAAAAGGAGAGGTGGTGCTTTTTCTCTTCTCCTTTAAAGACATCAGTGATACATATGGCAAGACTGACCAGTGCTCCAGGGTACACGGTACGGAATTTATTATATAACCAATGATGCTTAACCTGATATAATGTATATGTTTAGCTTAACCTCACCACATGAGTGTTTGTGTTTATTACTGACATGCCAGAGGACGACTCTCAAAACCAGAAGTCCGGCGGCTCCCATCTTAGTCATGCACGTGAGCAAGGGCGGAGCGTCTTTTACCACCTGACCAGTCAGTTCACCAATAGAAGCAAAGACAAACTGTCAAATGTAAGTTACCATGAGAGTATTTATTTTATTAGATTGTATTCACATTTCCTAAGCATACGTTTTATAATGTACTCATATCTGTCTGTATATATTAATGAATTATACACAGCACATATCACCAATGCCAAAATTACACACTTTCACATAACATAAATAAGCTACTATTAACTTAACTATTAAGAAAATTCACCTAGTAACCATAACAAATATTATTTTTACTTATTAACCACTGAATTGTTAAACCACACTCTGATATCAAAAAGGAAATAAGACAGATTTCACTTAAAATTGCCAGATTTAGCTCTAGGGAATTTGATAGGTGGTGAATTCACCTCTAGTACTCATGGGGTGCTTCACCTTCCACCACCTACAGTTATGAAACTATATATGGAAAATTTTATTCTGCAGCCTTAAGCCTTAATTTTCTTTAATTAACAGTCTTTGCATATGTGTGTGTGTGTGTGAGTGTGTGTGTGTGTGTGTGTGTGTGTGAGAGAGAGAGAGAGAGAGATCAATCCAAAGCCATAATAAATTACATCTTGTGTTTTTATAGAATGTCTTCCCGAAGCCAAGTCTGCCTGAATACAAGGTTGCATACCTCCATAAGTCCCGCTTCATCCTGCTTCATTACAGCATGTGCAAAGCCTTGTGGGACTGGTTGATCCTCCTTGCAACGTTCTACGTGGCCATCACAGTTCCCTACAACGTGTGCTTCTCTGCCCCAGACGACAGTAACCATGACGACCCAGAGTGTGACTTCACCTACAGGATCACTATAGTAAGCGATATAGCCGTGGAGATGCTCTTCATTCTCGGTAAGTGTGTTTTTAGAGGCCAGGGGTCACCTGACATGTATTACCATGGCAACAATACTTTGGTAATGTCTAAAGCAGGCTCACATAGCAATTACTGTCCACCCAAATCTCTCCTGTTTTACCCCTGCACTTATCTCAGATTTTATTAGGCTGGTTTTAATGCTCACAGTGTTTTTCACTTATAAATGTGTGATATCAGTGCTGGATTTTGCTGGAATGTGTAAATAAGGTGAAGACAAGGTGATGATTGCACCTAATTTCCTTCCTCAAACGTAACACACTTGTGAATACATGAGCACACATTTCTCTCATAAAAACTGATGCTTATAACTACATACAGCCCTGACAAAAATATGTAAAGGCAAAAACTCGATCTAGATCACTAGTCTTTACTTAAACTATCTGTTTTTAAATTACCAAACCCAACTTTTATTTGGTTTTCATAATAACCCCTTAAATAAACTGTGGGTGATATACACCAGTATACATTCACTGCAATTGGTCTCAGTTACATTCTTAGTTAAAATTAAAAGTAGGAGTATCATCTGTGTCATAGGTAAAGGGGAATCATAAATAACAAAAATTACTTTTCTAGTGTTACCTCAGTTTAAGGGTTGTTATTTGCATTGTATGGTCACATATTTCTATTATTTATTAATAGAATTTAGCAAATGCCCTTAGGTTTTAATTATTATTTTGAGTAAACAGATTTAATTAGTTTTCTTGATATATCTACCTTTTCTAACATCTGTTTCTTTTGTAGAATTATAAACTTGTTTTAAAAAATGTGATAACCATAATCATAATAAATATGTAATGCATTATCTGCTGCAGATATCATCTTGAATTTCCGCACAACATATGTGGGGCCTACAGGTCAGGTGGTGTACGATGCCCACTCCATCTGTCTTCACTATTCTACCACCTGGTTCATCGTGGACCTTATTGCTGCCTTTCCATTTGACCTGCTCTACGCATTCAACATCCCAGTGGTAAGACTGATGTACCTTTTGTGAGAATTGTATGCATTTTTGTAGTTTTGTATTTGTATGTATCATCTGCATTGAATTACCTTACTAAATGTATCCACATGATATGTTGAACTACAATTAAAACTGTATGATTATAATTTTAGCTAGTATTTTGGATGGGTCTGGGCTGTAGTATGCATGGACAACAGTGGCAAATCATTTCTACTGATCATGTGTTCCAGAAATCTTTGGTGCATTTGCTGAAGACAGTGCGTTTACTGCGGTTGCTGCGTCTGCTACAGAAGGTGGACAGATATTCTCAGTACAGCGCTGTGGTGCTCACACTTCTCATGTCTGTCTTTGCTTTGCTGGCCCACTGGCTTGCGTGCATCTGGTATGTCATTGGACGCAAGGAGCTCGCCAGCAATGACCCACTGACCTGGGACATCGGTAAGCTGGTTTGTGGGTGTGCTTGTGCATACTTGTGCCTATTAGTAATATAGTTGAAGTCAGTATTCACACACACTTGTGAACATGGGTGACATTTGGGAGGGAGGTCAAATCTAGGCAATAGCTTGGTAAACATGTGTAACTAATGCAACTCCTGACCATGCTAATGAGCACGACACCACAATACTAAATACTAAATGTTATTTCACTGGGCTTTCAATTTTCTTGTTACTGATTATGGCTTTAGTAGATAATTTTAGTACCTAAATAAATAGAATTAGTTTGTTTGCACTTTAAAAATGAATTAAACAGTGGTCTCCTAACAAAATTGGAAAGAAATCTCAAACTGTAATAATACACTAGGAGAAAATTTGTCTGGCTGGTCAGACATAATCTAAGCACCACAAATAACAGGTTTGCCATGTATTAGAAGCTTAAATATGGATAACACAATTTAACGAGTTTGTTATGCAAGATTTACACCACCATGGGCTTAAAGGATGCTGTAAGACAAACGCCTTGTATGACATTTTACCCAGATTTGTCAGATGGACTGCTGTTATATGACTAGACTTTAATTAACATACAAGTGGACACTTTAGGTAGTGGAAAGGTAGACATGTCATCTTCTTCAGTCTTTATATCCTGCTCTGAGACGATTTCAAGTTCTTGTTCTCATTTGCTTGTTTTGGCTCACTCTCAGGCTGGCTGCAGGAACTGGGAAAGCGTTTGGAGACTCCTTACACGAATGGCACAGTTGGCGGCCCCTCCATGCGCAGCGCCTACATCGCCTCGCTCTATTTCACCCTTAGCAGCCTGACCAGTGTGGGCTTTGGCAATGTCTGTGCCAACACTGATGCTGAGAAGATTTTCTCCATCTGCACCATGCTCATTGGGGGTGAACTATGATCTAAAATCTCATATTTTTTTACTTGTTTATTTATCATGTTTTATTGCTTGTTGCTCAGTTTTTGGTGGTATTCTTAAGTGATCAATACCTGTCTTATTGGGTTATTCATTTATTGACCAACATGGTAAACAGAAAATACACAAATCAATGGCTATAAAAATAGCTACATACTGTACATGAAAATATCCATATCCACTGTTAGAGAAATAATTAGGAAGTGTAAAACAACTCGATTGTAATGAACTGGACTGAAAAAGTATGTATGTGTTATGTGTTTGGCTTAATGTCAGTGTACATATAAGCTGATTTATTTTCTTAACATCTCTACAATTTATACAAATCATTGTGGAACTGTATCTATTGTGTTAAATTAGGGTTACATTTGTTGTTTTTTCTCCTTTCACAGCTCTGATGCACGCTGTTGTGTTTGGCAATGTGACTGCGATCATCCAGCGCATGTACTCCCGCCGCTCCCTGTACCACACGCGCATGAAGGACCTGAAGGACTTTATCCGTGTGCACCACCTGCCTCAGCAGCTGAAGCAGCGTATGCTGGAGTACTTTCAGACCACATGGTCGGTCACCAATGGCATCAACGCTAATGAGGTAAAATAAAATCCCTCAGATAGAAGCGCTATAGAGCTGTAGGTCAGATATTTTAAATCCAGGCACATATGTGTGCATTAAAAATAGACAAATTGTAAAAAGAAAATGTACTAATTGGATCATAATTGATGTGGTAATGCCATTCAGAGAGTTTTATATGCTTCAAATACACTCATGCACTCTAGCTCTAGCTTTACACGTTCACACATCCTTTTCTTAGCTATCAGTGCATGTGTGGGTTGAGATTACACTGAATAAGCCCATTTGATTGACTGCTTAAGCAAAAGTGAAATGCAGTTGAATGCTCTACTAATTAGCTCACAAAAAAAATGAAGATTCAATGCTGGAAAGGATACAGAGTGGACTCTCATTTACACTTCTCTGACATTTTCATTTACTCAGTGATTAAAAAGAAAAAATAGCAAACAGGAACCTGACAACTGTTGCTACTGTGGTGCCCCGTTGTTACTGTGATAGGAGATATCAAACTGTGTAACTATCACATACTATGTAATTAAAAGACCATGGTGAACAATACAGACAGGTAGTAACACTAAAAAAAACCTAAATAAATACTTTCAAACCATTTATTCATTCATTCATTTATTGTATGTTTTACCTTCGCTTTATTCATTGGGTGAAAGGCAGGAAACACTCAGGAGAGGTTGCCAGTCCCATGCTTTTGTACTCTTTCTGATGTAATACAGGTCATCTGTAATTTTAAATCACTGCTTGAGTCTAATAAAATGAAAATGGATTTTCTTTATCCTGACTTTCAGACTACGTATATTTAGCCTGTCTGTGTCCTCTTTTAGCTCCTGCACGACTTTCCTGATGAGCTGAGGGCCGACATCGCCATGTACCTTAACAAAGACATCCTGCAGCTGCCCCTCTTTGCCTCCGCCAGTAGAGGATGCCTGCGCTCGCTCTCCCTGCACATCAAGACTTCCTTCTGTGCACCGGGTGAATACCTGATCCGACATGGAGATGCTCTAAATGCTCATCACTTCGTCTGCTCAGGGTCCCTAGAGGTGCTCAAGGATGGCATGGTGCTGGCCATACTGGGTAAGGGGCATTCTGGTTTTGTGTTATAAGATCATATTTTTTGTAAATCCTTTCAGAACAGTAGTCTTATCCAGTTAGGGTCGGGGGGGCTGCATGCGGTTGCTGGAGCCTATCTCAGCTTTTCAATGGGCGCAAGGCACACAGTAACACCCTGGACAGGGCTCCAGTCCATCGCAGGCAGACACACACACACACACACACCCATTTCCCTATAGGGCAATCAGTGTCTCCAATTAACCTGACTGCTTTTTTTTGGACTGTGGGAGGACACCGGAGATCCCAGAGGAAACCCACGCAGACACGGGGAGAACATGCAAACTCCACCCAGAAAGGGCCCAGACCGCCCCGCCTGGGGATCGAACCCAGGACCTTCTTGCTGTGAGGTGACAGTGCTAAAACAAAAACCAGTGCTTTGTAAATCTGTTCTTTAAAAAGGTATAGACGGCAGTACGAGCCGTTTTAAACCAGTGTGTGTGATAGTGCTGAAATGTTGCCATGACAACAATCCAGTTCAGATTACATTTACTGTTACCTTTGCTCTAGCAATAAAAATAATAATGGTAATTATACAGAAATGAAATATATAGTATATTGGCGCTGATGCAGAGATATGCAAGAGCATAATTATGTCCTCCAAGACTTAATTATAATAAAAATCATAAAATCAAAGATTTGTGTGTGTGTGTGTGTGTGTGTGTGTGTGTGAAGAGAGAGAGAAAGAGAGAGTGTGTGTGTGTTTGTGTGATGCAATAAACTGTTTTTAAGTGATCTAAAAATACAGTATGAGTACAGATAAACTTTACTGCTTTAAAGCAACTAATGGATCAAATAATTTTTTCCATGTAGTATAACTTGATGTGTTTGGCTATTTATTGTATGCAGGTAAGGGAGATCTGATTGGAGCAGACCTGCCTGGGCAAGATCAGGTGATTAAAGCTAACGCTGATATAAAAGCTCTGACCTACTGTGACCTGCGGTACATCAGTATAAGAGCGCTGCGGGAGGTGCTTGAACTTTATCCTGAATATGGCAGCCGCTTCAATGAGGACATCCATCACAACCTCACCTACAACCTCAGAGAGGTACAAGCTATGAAGTGTTCTAAACTGTAAGAATGGTTTAAGGAAACGGCAGCTTTAGTTACATTACTGTGTAATGTTAGGTTCTTGAAATATACATATGCTCTGGTTCCACCATGATCCTGACCAGGATGAAAAAGTTAGTAAAGGTCAATGAATTATAGAATTAGCCTCACCATATACTGTAATTAGTGCCAAATATTCTGGTATAAGGCATACCCTCTATGTTAAGAATGATGTTTGTGCTCAACACCACTGACACGACTGATGTAATAAATTCAGTTTTATACAGTGTAATGCAGCACTGACTAATTACATGTTTCCTTTTACCTGTTTGTTTTAGGGTCAGACCCAATTTCCTCGATCTCCTAGAATCTTACAGGTAACACACACACACAAAATTGCACTTGTACACACATATACCTAGACAGAATAAATTAACAAGTAGAAAAAACATTCAGAAAACTGTTGCCGCTTAACACTGTCCACCGCTGCAAAGACAAATGAACTGAAACTCTTTTAGTTCTTTGGGCCTGAGCTCATATCATGGACCAAAAGACAGTGAAAACATGTTGTAGTTGGGTGAGACCATATTGTTTTTGGGGAAAAAAAGATGTTGTGATCTTTGTGGACCATCCATACTTTCATTCATCATCTTTTCCATCTCTTTTTTTCATCGTTTTCAGGATCGCTCAGACTCCATCCTTAACCCGAAGTTGCCTTTCATCGTGGAGGCAGAGGAAGAGGACGATGCAGGACAGGATTTAGGCAGGCAGCCCTTGCTCTCTCATGCTCCCGAAAGCTCATCACAGTCCACGCTGAGTGCCATGCTGGGGGAGGAGCTACGACAGTTTGGCATGCTCCGTCTCTGCCGCTCTCCAACCCAGGGCTACCGAGGACGAAGCCCTTCACCTCAACCACCGGCCAGTGAGGAGCTGTGCGCCCCTGTGATTGACACAGGCCAAGTCCACCGACCGGCCAAGCTGCTGATCCCTTCCCTCAACTGTGTGAGCCCACTGGACCTGAGTCCCAGGTAATTACTGTAGTTACTCACTGATAGGTTCAATATTGCTGCATTCAGGTTGCTTTCATTTTTCAGACATCGCACCATATTGTAGCATTGATGTCTAATACAAATAGGGTAAAAACAAAACTGAAAATAATCAAAATATGTGTTTTACTGAAAAAGTACTTTGGTACTATATTGCTTCCTCTGTTAAATCCTTAATGGTGCTGTTCTGTCAGTTCCTCAATACTTCCTCTTTCATTTCTTTTGTGTTACATTTTACATTAATAAAAATGAGTTTTGTCCTTTCCAAATAATAAAACTAAGGTTTATGGCATTCAGTGTCGCAACAGGAAAATTCAGGAAGTTATTTTTACCTGATAGAATTATTACATTTCCAACATATTAATGTCTGTCAGATGTTGATTTAGAACTGTGAATGACCTTTACACAGCTTTATTATAAGCTTTATACTGTATTATACGGAATCATTAACTACCTTCCTGCCAGTCATTGATGGGCAATGATTTTTTGCAACCATGATAAAAAAATACATTTTTAATATAAATGATACATGAAAATTTTGGCAGAACAAAAAAAAATTGAACATGGATTTTTAAACCAATGTATTAATTAACAGTAAGTGATTTCCTTTTAGCAGCAGTAATGTTTTCTGTAGTTGCTACTCAGGCTAGCATGGTTAGAAAGACGTTTATATAATTCTGGCATTTCTTCACTTCAGAAATTTCCACACACATTTTATTTCATTTAAACCATTCTCTTGCTGGCTTATTCATGTGTCTTGGTCATTTATCTTATTGCATCACGCCAGTTAAATGACAGCTACCCTGAGATTCACAACGGCTTTCAGAACAGTTGCAGTTTATACAAGTATATCTAAACTCTTGACCTTATTTTTACTGGTAGTGCATTGGAAGAACAATACATCTGATAGTGTGTTTGTGTCCTGCAGGGTTGTAGATGGCATAGAGGATAATGAACATGCCTTTCATTTTAACGTGGAGACTAATGAGGTCACGAACCAACAGGTCAAAGGTAAAGAGTTTTTTTTTCAAGCCATGACCCTGGAGTTTCACTTTCATTCTGCATTCTGCATCACATCATAACTGTACACAGAGTTTACACTGATAAGCCAAAACATTTGGACTACTCCCCAAAATGCATGTGGTGAGCATCCATTGATCCAGGATGGGTGTAATACCAAAACTGCAGACACCCAAGACTCATTGATGCCAGAGAACAATGGCTATAGCATCTGGTACTGACCAATAGAAGGGCTACTGTGGCTTAAATGGCAGATCATTTTAATAGTGGGATGGAGGGAATGTGTCTCAACACATGTTGAGTGCTGGAGCTGCATAGTCTTAAACCAGTGGAAGTGGCCATTGCTGAAAAGACCTCCATTGGGCACGCAACTGAAGCAATGGAAAGTGGACTGGTTTGATGAATCCTGTTTTCTTCAATCCACTTCAGAAGTTGAAGGACCCACTGGTAATGTCCTGGTAGCTGATACCACAGGACAGGCTCTGATGTCTTGTGAAGTCTCAGGGCTGTTTTGACAGCATATTAGGAGGGAGGGTCTAAAATATTGGCTCATCAGTGTAGTCAATAAGTTGCAATAAACATGTGGTTGAAAATGTCATGCGCAGTTGTAGTGGTGCCAATGTAACTGTGAAATATATGCATATTCAGATTCCTATCAGGTGAATGCAAATCTTTTACTGGAGACTGAAGAAGTTAGACAAAACATCTCCCAGCTCAGCACAGAGGTATTCAACAAATACCCCAAAACACAAAATACTAAACAGAAATATACTGTTGGCTTTCATATCTTACAAACTCTCAATGGTTTCACCTGTGTTCCAGATGAGTCGCTTAAATCAGGAGGTGTCCAATCTGGCTAAAGAGCTGCATGAGATGATGCACTTTCTTCATACCCACATGAACACACAGCACTTCCTATCCCCTCTTCCTCCATACTCATCTTTTAGTAGTACCAACCTGACCCAGCCTCCTTCCAACTGGTCCTCTGGGACACCCTTTAACCTGGCAACAGCTCCCATCTGTGGGTGTGGAAGAGGCTCCGTGCTGGGACAGGAAGTAGAAGTGGATCATGTCCATCCCCCTGACAGTCCTCCACACAGCACCTGTACCCACTCCCAATGCTTCTCTGACCAAGAAAGACTTTCCACTTTGGGACTAGAGAGTCAGCCAAGCTCCTTTCAAACGTCCAGATCAACTCCAAACTCACCGTGCTTGAGTCACCCAGCTGGTCAGGCAGTGTCCTGTCTCCTAAGTTTGGCTCCAAATTTCAATACGATTTCCAGACCTGGCATGATGGCACCTGAAACTATCCTAACAAACTCTCCAAACAAAAGTCATTGCTCCCACAGCAGCCTGAGTCATTCCCACCCATCTCTGAGCCTGCAAACTAACCCGGACCTCACCTGCCAACACTCAGCACCCATCCACATCTCTCTTACACCGACCGGCCAATCACAACCTCTCACTGTGGTCAGTCCACTTCTGCATGCTGAAATTTGTAGTTCAAGCTTGTTGCACATACCAACAGGGCCAAGACAGAATGACCTGGTGGGCTCGAGTCCTGTTCACATGCGCGAACCCACCTCCACGTCCACATGAGAAACGAGAGAAAATGGAAGTGTGGGTCCAGCAGGGTCTGTCTAAATATACACTGGATAGGATTGACCCTTTCACAGTTCTATCACTGTAAACAAATTGCAATGCATGCCAGTTATTCTTCACTCTTGGTTTGTTCTGAAAAGTTGACTTTACAGTCTGAACAACAATTGGTTTTTAGTTTTGGATTCCATTGCTACATTGAAAATACCTCTTAATCTGCATCCCAGCAAGCTTCACCAAAGAATATGTGCTGCATGACATTCAAACAAAAACAGTTAAGAGTCACAACCCAGGGTGTAAAAAACCCTGATCTAAAGGATACAATATCTGTAAAATGCTTTAAGAGTCGTGTCCTTCTGCGTTGACATGTTGGCCGACAGAGGGGGCACGGGGGCACAGATGATTGATGTGTCAGTTTCTTTTGATTGACAACCATCTACAGCTCATAAGCATTAATTCGCTTTAGGTTGTTGTTCTATATATTACAGTTTCTCCCTCTCACACTTGCCAGACTCTCTGTTGGCACAGCATGTGGTGGTTACACATACAGTGTATCACAAAAGTGAGTACACCCCTCACATTTCTGCAGATATTTAAGTATATCTTTTCATGGGACAACACTGACAAAATTACACTTTGACACAATGAAAAGTAGTCTGTGTGCAGCTTATATAACAGTGTAAATTTATTCTTCCCTCAAAATAACTCAATATACAGCCATTAATGTCTAAACCACCGGCAACAAAAGTGAGTACACCCCTAAGAGACTACACCCCTAAATGTCCAAATTGAGCACTGCTTGTCATTTTCCCTCCAAAATGTCATGTGATTTGTTAGTGTTACTAGGTCTCAGGTGTGCATAGGGAGCAGTTGTGTGCAATTTAGTAGTACAGCTCTCACACTCTCTCATACTGGTCACTGAAAGTTCCAACATGGCACCTCATGGCAAAGAACTCTCTGAGGATCCTAAAAGATGAATTGTTGCGCTACATGAAGATGGCCAAGGCTACAAGAAGATTGCCAACACCCTGAAACTGGGCTGCAGCACAGTGGCCAAGATCATCCAGCGTTTTAAAAGAGCAGGGTCCACTCAGAACAGACCTCGCGTTGGTCGTCCAAAGAAGCTGAGTGCACGTGCTCAGCGTCACATCCAACTGCTGTCTTTGAAAGATAGGCGCAGGAGTGCTGTCAGCATTGCTGCAGAGATTGAAAAGGTGGGGGGTCAGCCTGTCAGTGCTCAGACCATACGCCGCACACTACATCAAATTGGTCTGCATGGCTGTCACCTCAGAAGGAAGCCTCTTCTGAAGTCTCTACACAAGAAAGCCTGCAAACAGTTTGCTGAAGACATGTCAACAAAGGACATGGATTACTGGAACCATGTCCTATGGTCTGATGAGACCAAGATTCATTTGTTTGGTTCAGATGGTCTCAAGCATGTGTGGCGGCAATCAGGTGAGGAGTACAAAGATAAGTGTGTCATGCCTACAGTCAAGCATGGTGGTGGGAATGCCATGGTCTGGGGCTGCATGAGTGCAGCAGGTGTTGGGGAGTTACATTTCATTGAGGGACACATGAACTCCAATATGTACTGTGAAATACTGAAGCAGAGCATGATCCCCTCCCTCCGGAAACTGGGTCGCAGGGCAGTGTTCCAGCATGATAATGACCCCAAACACACCTCTAAGACGACCACTGCTTTATTGAAGAGGCTGAGGGTAAAGGTGATGGACTGGCCAAGCATGTCTCCAGACCTAAACCCAATAGAACATCTTTGGGGCATCCTCAAGCGGAAGGTGGAGGAGTGCAAAGTCTCGAATATCCGCCAGCTCCGTGATGTCGTCATGGAGGAGTGGAAAAGCATTCCAGTGGCAACCTGTGAAGCTCTGGTAAACTCCATGCCCAGGAGAGTTAAGGCAGTTCTGGGAAATAATGGTGGCCACACAAAATATTGACACTTCAGGAACTTTCACTAAGGGGTGTACTCACTTTTGTTGCCGGTGGTTTAGACATTAATGGCTGTATATTGAGTTATTTTGAGGGAAGAATAAATTTACACTGTTATATAAGCTGCACACAGACTACTTTTCATTGTGTCAAAGTGTCATTTTGTCAGTGTTGTCCCATGAAAAGATATACTTAAATAACTGCAGAAATGTGAGGGGTGTACTCACTTTTGTGATACACTGTATAATCATGAATTAGTGCATACAGTCTGTCAACAAACATTCTTACTGAAATCAATGGCAGCAGTGTATTTTTTAATAGACTGCTAGAAGGACCATGTGAAGGCAGCTTTCGAAGTACATCACAGTAGCATCAAGCACGGTCAGTATATGTTGATGCAAAACTTTAAACTTTAATTTGTCCACATTTAGCCCCTTTAGTGCAGTTCCACCATGGAGAAACACCATTGGAGAATTTCATCATGAGGATGAATCTGTAGAGATACATAAAGGTCATACACCATTTTAGTACTTGGCTTAGGTATTAAAATACAAACACTACATGGCCAAATTAGGTTGTTGGAAAACCCATTTTAAAATCATGGGCATTGAAGTAAAGTTTCCTTTCCAACTTACAGCTACGTATCATAGCCTCTACTTTTCTGAGAAGACATTTCACAAGTGTGTGTTCCTGGGAGTTCATGCCCATTTAGTGGAAAATTACATTTGTGATCAATGATTAGCAGATGTATTCACATACTTTTGGCCATATGGTGGAGTTATCCATTATTTAACATGTTTATTGGTTTCAAATGACACATTTTGGAGTATGTTAAGATAAGTACATACAGTGCCTTAACAAAATGTAGCTCCCAACTATTTTTCACATAAATTAGTTAGATAAAGAACTTTAATGTTTGTATCAAATTTGCATTTTCTCAGGACTAATAAAAGCGTATTTACTTGAAACATTTATACAAATTCAAAAACCAAAATGGCAAGAAACAATCAGTTCCCTGTTAATTCCTTGTTTTTTTCTTACTTGGTAAAGCCGTGTTTGCTATTACAGCGGTATTCTGACATTGCAATGACTTTTGGTTAAATTCCACTCCTGAGAATGAAATGCAGTAATGCTGATCTGTCTTTGTAATAGAAAAGGACAAACTGAATCTCTCTAAAGGAAAATGGCGAGGTCGTGTTAAACACACGACTGTAACGCCCGGCAGGTGCACTGCTTTCTCTACTGTCTTTATCTGCATGAATTGTAATGTGGATAATGAAGTGATGTGCCGTGGGAAAGCCGATGCTAACACACAATGCTGTGATAAACTTTAACACTGCATGATTGTACTTAAAATATTTCCTTCTATTTTTCTTTCTGTGCTGGTTTTGTTGTAATGCTCACAGCACAGTGACAGACAGGACTACTCAGAAAGGCTCGTCATTGAGCTTTGATTAGCATTACGCACATCAGGGTTCAACATTTGTTAATGATGCTTTACACATTTCAGTACATTCCAGTTGTGTACAGTTATGCTAAGTGATTAGGCTATTTTTATTTTAATATATGTATCATATTATACATCTGTAAGAGTGTTAATAGATTCCATACATGTTATTACAGTTTTTTATTCTTTGTGAATGTTTACATTTATTACCTAATTAACTAATTTTTTCTCTATGTTTTATAATGAATAATTGCTACAGTGCATTGAATTCTACCTGAAAAGGTCCAGTACAAAAAATAAACATCTGTTTTTGTAAATGTTGTACAGCTTTTATTCTTCTCCAAATGATTAATCTGAGCTATTTTATTCGATCTGTTTTTAATCGGTGCTTTTAGTCGCTGATGCAGAGTCGTGTATTGAGTCATAACTCCACTGAGAGCACTACACAAATGTTCATCATTTGTTTACTGCCGCTCAGATTCTCTCTTTTTAATCCCCTTGTGGTTAAATGTCATTGGCACGATGTGTCAGATAAGCCACATAATAAAATGCTTTCATCTCTCCATACAGATCCTGAGAGAGTTTCAATAACAGACTATGTTTGGTTTTCCTCTTTCTAGCTATAGATCTATAAATCAGACCATGTAAACCACATACATTGTTAGATCACCAGCTACAGAAACAGATTCAGTACAGTTTCTATAAATAATACAGTTTCAAGACCATAAACCATTTAGAAAAAGACAAAGCTAATACAAGACCTAGACCGGGCCTAGACGTATTATAATCTTGATCTTAGCAGCATTGTGTAATTTTACCCAACGTGTTTGTTCATGATTAATTCATACTGTTAGTTAAATCCCATGCTGTTTTTATTAATATATATACAGTATATAGTGGCATAGTGGGTAGCGTTGTTCCTTTACAGCAAGAAGGGCCTGGGTGTGATTTCCCAGATGGGTGGCCAGGGTCCTTTTTGTGTGGAGTTTGCATGTTCTCCCTGTCTGTTTGGGTTTCCTCAGAGTGCTCCTGTTTCCTCCCACAAGTACAAAAACATACAGTCAGGCTAAGCAGAGCTAAAAGTGCCCTAGATGTGTATGTGTGTCACCGACACAGTGCTACACTTGCACTTCTCATTAGCAATAAAAAGACGTTTGTACACACAGGTGACAGTCACAAATCAGAATAATAAGCTACAGAACAAGATCACAAGATCACACATGAGATCACATCTTGGATATGGGTGATGCATGAACATCGCCATTTGTCTGACTTTTACAGCCTAGTGATAGTTTGTGTCACAAGTCACTTAATAAATAATGTAAAGCTGAATATCAAACCATCTTGGGTGTTTATAACATAGCGATAAAAACAGATATAAAAATAATTTATCATATCATTATTGTTAATGTTGATGCCCAGTGTAGATAAGTGTGGGTGTGTTGACCTACAGTTCTGTTGACTGTGTATTCCTGCCTAGTGCTCAGTGTCTGTGGGTGGTACTGGACCCCTTGCAACCCTGTTCTGGATGAAGCAATTATTTAAAAAAACATAGCCCTTCTTTTCAGAATATTCTGCACTTAAGTAACTCTGATGAAAATAGCTTAGATCACTTAGACCAGACCAGACATGTATTGCTGGCTATGATTATTGTTGTATGGACCATAGTCTTTCTCCAACAGTAGGCAGATGCTCTCATCATCTGCCCTTCATTTTAATAATAACCTACTGCATGTGTTCATTCAGCACAGCAGTAATTAACAGGCTTTGTGCTTGACACCGTGTGGGTGAATAATAACCTATTAACAGAGTAAATTCAGCTTGTTTGCTTTTGAGACTCACTGAACACAAACACCAAGTTTAACAGTGGCATTTACCAACACGTTTTACAGAGATTTATTTGCATGTAGCGCCATCCTTTGGTGATAAATGGAATAATAATAATAATAATAATAATAATAATAATATAACATTAATAATAATAATATGACACATAGAAAAAATATAATAATAATAATAATAATTTTGGTGGAGTGGGTGCCAGGTTCTGTGTGTTTTTTCTTTGGCTGTACTCCTGTTGTCTATAGCTGTTTCCTTCCACCTTTCAAATAAGTGCAGAAGGTGGATTTACTACCGTTTGGCACCCTGTTCAGGGTGTAATTCCTGCCTTTGTGAAAGAAGAATGCCTTTATTTGTCATATTTACATAGACAGATGTACAGTACAACTAAATTTTTTCTTCGCATATCCCAGCTTGTGTGAAAGCTGGGGTCAGAGCCACTGTTGGAGTAGAGAGGGTTAAGGGCCTTGCTCAAGGGCCCAACAGTGGCTGCATGGCAGAGCTGGAATTCGAACTCTTGTCCTTTCAGTTGATAATCCAAAGCCCTACCCAATAGGCTACCACGGTCCCAGCACAACCTTCAGTAGAATAGGGTGATTATAATAATAATAATAATTATTATTATTATTATTATTGTTGTTGATGATGATGATGATGATCTGAGCACCATGTACATGAGCCTAGTCAAGTCCCTCCCATAAGAAAAACCCTAATAAAGAGCAGACTGTGGTGCTCCACTGCTCCCTCTACATACTACATATTACCAGTACTAACTGTATGTAATAGTACACAGTATGGTTATGTAGTATACACTTTATAGTGTACGTGTTCCATTAAGAACACAGCCGCCTGTCTTCATTCCACTCTGTAGGGCTCTGTGGGGTTTGGAACGAGGCCGGTCCCTCCATCAGGAAATAGGAGGATCGGGCAGGACTCTCTCAGGCGGAAGAGAAGAGGCTGGGGTTGCTCGGCTGGAGAAGAGACATTTGGGGCGGAGGAGGAAAATTCCGCTCTATATACTAAGAAACATATATTCAGGTAATGTGAATATTAGATTTAAACTGATTTTGTGATTTGCTTGTTAAGCGTTTGTATGGCAGCGGTCAGACCAGTTACATTATTAAACAGCCTGCCGTTGTCGCAATGATAGCTATGTCATCCAGCTAGCATACATGCTAACCTGTTACGTCGCTGGCTATTTTAGCCGCCTTGCTAATTACCTTAGCTTAGCGGCTAGAAATGTTACAGTTGTGGACGCTGCTACAGTTGTTGATTGTAGGATTGGTTAATAGTGGTAACAGCTATTGTAGTAATATTCTAGACGCATTTATATAATGTAGTTTGTCGTAAATTACATTAGCAGGTAGGTAAACGCTACTGCTAAAGCTGCGTATCAAACTGTGTCCTGCGTACTTAATAGTACGTGTTAATAGTAAAAACCGTTGGAGTCTGTACTATACTTGCGTACTATTTAGTGCGTATTGTGCCGGTTTATACTCAGCCAATGTCAATATACACATAATGCAACATAAGGTGTTTAATGTCACTGATACTTTCAACTTGGATTGCATATTAAAAGAAAACTCCCTAGTAGAGAACAGTGGTAGTTACGTTGTTGGGTACTGGGTTTGTAATTAAACCCCAACACCGCCAAGTTGCCATTGTTGGGCCCATGAATAAGGCCCCCAACCCTCAATTGCTTGCTTGCATTGTTAGTTGCTTTGTGTATAAGCTGGTAAGTCTGGTAAGTGCAGTCGTAGGATCATTGTGTCGATCGATTGTTTGTTTATTAGGATTTTAACGTCATGTTTTTACACTTTAGTTACATTCATGACAGGAACGGTGGTTACTCATTACACTAGATTCATCAATACACAAGGTTATATCGAACACAGTCATGGACAATTTAGTATCTCCAATTTACCTCACTTGCACGTCTTTGGACTGTGGGAGGAAACCCACGCGGACACGGGGAGAACATGCAAACTCCACACAGAAAGGACCCGGACCGCCCCACCTGGGGATCGAACCCAGGACCTTCTTGCTGTGAGGCGACAGTGCTACCCATCGAGCCACCGTGCCGCCCGTCGATCAATTGTAAATCGGTTTCTTTTTCTGAGGAGCCGTAATCAAGTACAGTGTCTCATTTACTTCTCTAATTATGTAAGAGAACAAGTACATTAATTTACTTATTGCTTGATATTGATACTGCTTGATGCAGTATGTGGCCTGGCCAAAACTCTTATTTCAAATAGCATGACCTCTGTGTCATCTTTTCAGCTATAACATCACCCACTCTTCTGAGAAGATTTGTACGGCTGGGCACCGATGTTGGTCAAGAAATCCTCAATGTGTAATTTTATTTAAGAACTGTTCAGTGCAGCTTAGGTCATTATAGGACCTGTTATTATAGTCCTTGCTTTGTACACAGGAGTATAGTCATGCTAAAACAGGAAAGGGTATTTCCCAAACTGTTGTTGCAAAGTAGAAAGCATATTATTTCCTTTATCTAATGTATTACACCTATTATCAGTTGTTGTGGCTTAAACACATGAATTCAGTCATTAGAAGGGGTGTCCCAATATTTCTGTCCATATAGTGTACATCCTCTGTACCTCAAATCCTCAAATCTGTACTGCTACTTGTGAGCTTATTAGTACAGCTTTTTGTCTGATACCAGAGTATTGCAGTGACTGTATTTACCCCTAATGCGTATACATTTACATTTTCAGCATTTAGCAGACGCTTTTATCCAAAGCGACTTACACAATGAGCAACTGAGGGTTAAGGGCCTTGCTCAGGGACCCAACAGTGGTGGCGGGGCTTGAACCGGCAACCTTCTGTTTACTAGTCCAGTACCTTAACCACTGAGCTATCACTGGCCCATATAACATTCACATAAAAAAAGAGTGAGAGAAAAAATGTAAAGAATGTCTCGAGTAGGTCTGGGTGGAAATGGCCTGAATAAAGCATTGTTCTGGTCCTTCATGTGTTCAGGATGTCCAACAGAGAAAACATTTATAATGGTATATCTATAAAGAAAATATGATTTTAATTTTTAATGTTCTTGGATTTTCAATGTAAGTTTGCTTTATGATTTTTTTTATGTCAGCTCCAGGTTCAGAACTCAGCTCATTGTAGCGTAGCACACAGACAGCTGGGTGAACCTTGTGTCACCGTATGACTTAGTGGCATGATTGAGTTTCTGTTTCTACTCGGCGGTGTTTAAATCAAGCTGACACAGCTTACTGATGAAGTTTGTCTTTAAATGTATTTGTGGTTAGGCTTAGTGTTTGTTATTGCTAATGGTTGTGTGATAGCTTGCTTCATGAGACCGTACAGGGGCAGAAAGTAATCTTAAGATGCTGTTTTAACACGGTAAGGTTTTTATACAAGGCTGTTTTTCTTTTTTCTTTTTTTTTCTTTTATAATTATTAAGAATGATTTACAATTTTATTAAACAACAAAGACGTTATCACATTCATAATACTAATAAACAGTTCGATTCCCAATATTGGACAATATTCTACCTAAAAGATCACATGACCAGTAGAAACATTCTCACTAATGCTAAGCTTAAGTTCAAAAGTCAGTATGTAACACAGCATTGTCCTTATCGTGTTATACAACACCTGGATGGACTTTTGTTCTCTAGTGTGCTGTAACAAATACAACAAATCTTCAGTTTTATATTCTTAAAAGTAGTCTTGGTTTAGAAGCTAACTCGTAGTGTGTTTTGAATTTCCTTTTTGGTCCCCGAGTTTGACGTGTAATAAATTGCCTACGTTTCTAGGCCCTCTTCCAGTAAACTGTGTGAAAGTTGTGGGATGATTGTTGGTGGCCCTAAATCCTGTTTGGGGTTTTAAATTCTGTTTGCACACAAACTCAGGAAGACGCACCGTCACCACCACTTAACCTCACCACAGTTGTTATTTGGAAGAAAATGACTGACTTACTTGAAGATAAACTTAAAGAGTGAGCAGGCCTGACATTTCCTCATTCTGAACCGCATCGCTCTTTTAGTTGACCTGTCTTAATGCTGTATGATGTCAAAACTTTGGATTAAAAATGTATTGCAAAGGGACCAGAGGACCATCCAGGAACCTGTCAGCCTTAATTACTTCTGATTTTAAGATAGAAGTCGTTGACTCGCTCGCTAATTGGCTGAAGCTGCTGCCGCCTGTCACACATGCAAGCCTCACACAGCAATTTACAGAGTTTCACATGTTCACATATGAACGGCTGGACTGTGTGATCACATCAAAAACACATACGGTAGTTTTTGTGGAATAAACATTTTTTTTTAAATCTAAATTTTGCTGGCTGCATCGTCTCACTTAACAGTACTTAATGTTTTATTATTGATGTGATTTATAAGACATCTATAGGAGCAAGTGAATTTCTGGTTGCATCCCAAACCACATCCTATCTGCTACATACTGTTAGACTATTATTTTAGATACCCACCTTTAAGCCACAATCCCCAGCAGGTTTATCAAGGCCGAACTTGTTAGATTCAAGTCTTTTTTGGTCAAATTATGACTCACAACTGCAGATTTACAAAAAATAAATGTATAAAATGTTAGGTATTTTGAATGGGTTTTGACAGGGAAATAGTTCTAGCCATCCCACACAGCACAAACACCTCCCCTCAGTACGTTTATCATATCACAAAAATGACTGATTAACTTTTATGAGCCATTGCTTAGTAATAGGTAGAGTGTGAACTGGTTAATATGCTTCTCATAATCATGCACTGACTTGCTATCTTTCAGTCATGTCAGTACCACCTGAAACAGATTTGAAGCAGAAAATGTGCCTGGGTGTGTTGGTAGACGCGTTATCTGTCCGTCGGCATTGCAGAACGCTCATGTAAACTTTGATAGGCTAACGGTTTTCTCCCAGTCCTGCACCAGAGCACACTCATACACACACTAAAAACTAGCACAGGAAGCTGGGTTAATTTTCCAACAAAGCAAATCCTCAATGTGTAATTTTATTTAAGAACTGTTCAGTGCAGCTTAGGTCATTATAGGACCTGTTATTATAGTCCTTGCTTTGTACACAGGAGTATAGTCATGCTAAAACAGGAAAGGGTATTTCCCAAACTGTTGTTGCAAAGTAGAAAGCATATTATTTCCTTTATCTAATGTATTACACCTATTATCAGTTGATGTGGCTTAAACACATGAATTCAGTCATTAGAAGGGGTGTCCCAATATTTCTGTCCATATAGTGTACATCCTCTGTACCTCAAATCTGTACTGCTACTTGTGAGCTTATTAGTACAGCTTTTTGTCTGATACCAGAGTATTGCAGTGACTGTATTTACCCCTAATGCGTATAAATTTACATTTTCAGCATTTAGCAGACGCTTTTATCCAAAGCGACTTACACAATGAGCAACTGAGGGTTAATTTCCAACAAAGCATTTCCTGTCTTGTGCTCTAATGCTACTCTTCCTCTCTCACGAAGTGAAAGGTGAGCTCGTACATTTTAGCTGTCTCACAACGTGTAACCTATTATGACCAGCACTTTTATTTATGAAAAGGTTTTTGCCTCTGCTGGTGACCTGTCCATGTGTATTCCTGCCTTGCATTTAAGTTTCTGGCTTGGCTTTGGACATACTGCGACTGATCAGAATGCAGTTCAGTTTAATTCTGTGTATGTATTATTTGTGTCCTATTGATTCAAATGATCCTCCAGGCCACCCAAGGAGGATGGAGGTCCCTGCTAAGTCTGGTTCCTCTTAAGGTTTCTTCCTGTATTTTTAAGGGAGTTTTTCTCTGTCACCCTTGGCTTGCTCAGCAGGGTTTTTGGTCTGTTGGTCCTGGATTCTGTCAAATTGCTTTGTGAGAATGTCCATTGTAGAAAGCGCTATATAAATAAATTTGACTTGACTTGACATGCAATGTAATGTTTATATTTCATTTAACATTCATCAAATTTCTTCAAATCTCCTTTTTGTCTTGATTTGTATTTACTTGTCTGGTTTTTATTTACTCACTTCTGAGAAGGATTTAGAGCAGGTAGCAGGACAAGGGCCACAGAGCTTATCTGCGTAAACGCTTCACATTAGCTTTCTGTTTGACTTAAATGAGGAACAGTTTGCCACTGACTAACCAGAATAATTAGCCATGACCTGTTTCTCTAGTCTGTTGTAAATACGCTGTGGTTTGGTAGGAAACTCACTGTTTGGCTGCCTGTGGTAATCTTAACTGAGACTGGACACTTTTGGTTTTGTCAACATTTTCTTTAAAGGAAATAAAAACATTAAATGGTTTAGTTAAAGGTGCTGGAATGATAGCTGGAACATTTCCTTATGATAGTAAGGTGATCATAGACAGTGAAGAAATAATTTATGGCATGTGATGAGTATTTTTAATATAATTGACTAAATAATATTAATAATATGTCATAAAGCATGTTAATTTGATATTTGTACACAATCTCCTGAAAATAAAAATGATTGTATCTTTCCATGCACAGTTGAAAAAGCTAAAATGGAAGGTGCTCGGGTGGCTCAGTGGTAAATTAAACTAGCCCACTACCATTGGGATCCAGGCAGGGTTGAAACTCTAGCAGTCCCATTGGCCAGTAGGGCATAAACATACGGACATAGAGACATAATTGGCTTCAGTACCATTAGTAAAAAAAAAAAAAAAAGAATCGCTGTCCTGCCTGGAATGTGTTACTGCATTGTATCTGGTGATTCCAGACCCAGACCCACTGTGACCCTGACCAGAATAAAGCATATAATAATAAAACACTTAAACATTTCTAGGTTGTTTATGTGATCAAGAAAACGGCTTTATAATTGTTAAAACACTCACTTTGCTTATAAAAATGAACTTGAATGATTTGTGCAGCCACTAAAGTAGGTTTGTGCCCTGAAAACTTGTGCAGACGTGCCGGAAAACTTGTTCATTCAAGTAGACAGAGTAATTCAAACAAAATGTAGAGAAATAAGGTCGGTGACATGTTTAATTAAGTTACCAGTCTATAAATGTTATTCTTTATTATTTAAGTATTTCAATTTTGGGTTTGTCATGATGGTGTGTTGAAACAAGATTAACAGCTTGTGTGTCATCAGAGTTCAAGAAACTGACAAAGACAAACAAAAAGCTGGTAATTTTGATCAGATTTATTTTTCTATCCCATAATAATTAATATATTTAAGTATTGATAAAAGGTCCTCTAAATTACTTTTTATCTGAATTTCTCCCATGTCATTTTCCCATGTTTGGTTCCCACACAATCAGTTATGACAACAAATGTTACACCAGTAATTCTAGAATCTGATCAGAAGTCCTATAATGTAAAACAGTTTGTTGAAATGTATTGACTGACTTTTTTTCCCCCCTCTTTTTTCACTTTTAGTTTTGCTTCTCCAGTAGTGGCCATCTCTCCGTCCACCTCCTCTTCAGCTGGTCTCGGTCCTGGTGTCCTTCACTCGATTCCTCATCCTCTTTCCTTGCTGAGCCCCTGAGTTCTTGGTCCCGGGTTTAGCTCAGCCTGCCCTCTCCTCTTGTGTAGGCATGGCAGGGCGAGGACCGGCGCGGACCAACGGCACT
This sequence comes from Trichomycterus rosablanca, assembly GCF_030014385.1. Taxonomy (NCBI): domain Eukaryota; kingdom Metazoa; phylum Chordata; class Actinopteri; order Siluriformes; family Trichomycteridae; genus Trichomycterus; species Trichomycterus rosablanca. Next base: position 4,406,780 of record NC_086009.1, on the reverse strand, counting down.
GCCGCCGCCGCCACCACCAATAAAATCTGCCAGTTTAAGCTGGTTTTGTTAGGAGAGTCCGCTGTGGGCAAGTCCAGCCTGGTGCTGCGCTTTGTCAAGGGCCAGTTCCATGAGTACCAGGAGAGCACCATCGGAGGTAAGGTCTGTGTGTGTGAATGTGTATCAACGCCAAATATGTGTGGCTTGTCCAGTGATGCACAAAATAATAATCATAATGAGAATATTTGTATTACTTATGTTGGAAATCAGTTCCCTGCATTTTTATATGTATTTCAGTGATCTAGTAATAGGAAACATCTTACATGAGTCAGTCAGTAGTTTGATTTCATTTATTTTTATTTATTTATATAAGTGCAACTTCCAGTGACTAGGCTGCTCAGCCGCCCCTCCAGACACAGCCAAACAGTCTGTGTAGATGCCCGGCCTGCTGATAGCATCACTGATTAAGTCTGATTGAGTCTTTTTAAATATATTATGTGTGTTTTGCTGTTTGGTTATGTTACTAGTTTGTTACTAGTCATTCTTTTATCATTCCATTCTGTGCCAGTCATATTTACACTTGTGTTAAAATCACTTTTTTAAAAATCTGAATTGTAAAAGCATTTGTGCAGTTATTTTTCATGTTGACGTGTGACATTTTTGGCCCCTCTGTATTTCTGTTTCTAATGAATCCAGGTACAACAGTTTAAACATTTATGTTACTTATTTACTTGCTAACTTTTATTTTAGAGGATGCACACAAATGACACATGGTGCTAACAGCAAGTGAAATCATGTCCCTACTCACTGAATAAAAAACTGAATGTGACCTGTGATGTCATAAGAAGATGAGCAGGCATTTTCCAGGCAGCAGAGCAGACAGGAAGTAGTTTCTCATCGTGCACTTTTCTAGTTAAGGAAGCAGGCTGACAATGGGGTTTCCTGAAGTTTCAGTACGCGCATGCACACCTTCACCTTTCTCTTGATTGAAACCGTTGTTCTGCTTTTCAGTGACTCATTTAAGACACAATGTTGAATGTTAAATCTAAGAGTTCTTCGAGGTCCTTCAGTACATGACCAGTCTGTAAATCTCTGACACGTGTCAGATGAGTGCTTCTATTGAGTCAGATTGATATCTAGAGGAAGACATTCCTACAGACAGGATACCAAATGCTTACATCAGCCAGAGAATACGGAAGGGGTCAGCATTTTGTTTTTCCTCTCCATGGACTTTATTTTCTCTTAATTTTTTTTTTTCTGCCAGCCGGTAGGTCAGAGGTTGCAAACTGCGTGTGTTCGTTAAAGGTATGTAAGCTGGTCATGTGAGCGACCTGCTGATTCTACAGAAGTCGGGAATTTAGCGGACTACAAAAATGCAGGCTTCTTTCCTGCTCTTTGAGCTGCTATAGAGAAATAATTCTTAGTTAATCATTTGTGTACCGTGTAGAAACAGTCCTCATTTAAGAGAAATAAAAAGATGATTACTGTAGTCTGGACTTTAGGCAAAAACTATGAATGGGCACCTTTAAAGCTTAATTCAAATAATATAAAAATACAACAACATATTTATAAAATACAAATTAATCAAACAAAGCTGGCTGAAGTCTAACTACTACTAATTTACTAGCAGTCATTTGCGACAAAAACAACAAACTTTCAACTTAGAGACCTTAAACCTCACAATTCCTCAGAAAGCCTGTATGAGTCTCTGTTAAGCTACACTTATTAAGCTCTTTGACTAAATGGTAACCATGTCGCTTAATGTTTGTTAAATAATGTGTAGGCCGGTTGAATAACGCATTAATTCGCAGACAAGAAACTGCAATAGTGTGTGTGTTTATCATTTTGGATGAACTGTAAAAACATGTTCATGTAAAAACAGAGAGAGAATGAATGAGAGAGAGAGAGAGAGCTGGCAGTGTAATACTAAAAACGGTTGAATAATTTACACCACCACCCCACCCATCATACTGACCCATTTAATTTCTCTGTTTCCTGTCTTGTCTTTCTGCAGCTGCATTCCTCACACAGACAGTCTGTTTGGATGATACAACAGTAAAGTTTGAGATTTGGGATACAGCCGGTCAAGAGAGATACCACAGCTTGGCCCCGATGTATTACAGAGGAGCGCAGGCTGCCATCGTTGTCTATGACATTACTAACACAGTAAGTGCAAATAACACATCTGCACAGACACAAGTACAGCAGCACACAGACGTACCCAGACCTACAGTTAGAACTGTACAAACAACTGTAGTGACTCTACATTCAGTTTTGGTCATGAACACAAACATGCGGGGGCTGAAATCTGATCTACTGGTTTATTTATAAGGATTTTACAAAAAAATGTTTCTTCATTTAGAATTTAAAATGGCAGCACAGTGGCTCGGTGGGTAGCACTGTTGCCTCACAGCAAGAAGGTCCTGGGTTTGATTCCCAGATGGAGCGGTCCTGGTCCTTTCTGTGTGGAGTTTGGATTTTTCTTCCCGTGTCATGCTGATTAAACCATAAAAGATTTAATGTGTAGTGTATCGCCCTAACAAATTTGGTCTTAAATTACAGGTAAAGTGGCATGAATAATAATGTCTGAATGTCTGAAACTGTACAGGACAACTGCACATGTCCTGATTAATTATGCCGAAATAATTGCTTAACATTTAGGCAAGTAATTGTTATTAAATTGCAGGACACTTTTACCCGAGCAAAGAATTGGGTAAAGGAGCTCCAGAGACAGGCCAGCCCCAACATCGTCATTGCCCTGTCTGGAAACAAGGCCGACCTTGCCAACAAGAGAGCTGTTGATTTTCAGGTATGTGAGTGTGTTTATTTTTTACTGTAAATAAAAAATAACTGCATAAGGCTTAAATTGCTTTAAATTCTTCATTGTGTTTCCATACATGACCTTAGGAAGCACAGGCTTATGCTGATGACAACAGTCTACTGTTCATGGAGACATCCGCCAAGACTGCCATGAATGTCAACGAGATCTTCATGGCTATCGGTAAGCAGCAGCTGTCACTAAGCAAACCCAAGACATACATGCAGTGCTGTGAAAAAGTGTTTCCTCCCTTCCCAATTTCCTCTATTTTTGCAAATATAACATAAGTAAACCCAAAATCCTTTTGTACTCAGGAGTTTTTCAGATACACCTGACATGTCTCTCTTTTTTCCATACTGTTGCTGCAGCCATAATAAAATCTGTTGTTATTTTTTGTAGCTAAGAAGCTCCCGAAGAACGAGCCACAGGGTGGGGCAGGGCCCGGCGGTCGTGCCCGGGGTGGGGTCGACCTGCAGGAGGCAGCACCTCAGGGCAGATCTGATCCGTGCTGCATTGGTGGGAAACAGACACCTTATCAAACCAACTAACAGTCTGACAATTATGTCTATTCACAGCCCAACCGGGAAATCTAATCAGTTAGACTGTGATATCCATCAGCAGCTCAACAGATTCTACTTTTGAGCTGACCAAAGGGGCCATTCTCAGCCACGTGTAAATATTATGACCAATTTATCTCTCCAACTAATAGGCAGACCCACAAACTCCTCTGTAACAGCTGCGTTTTAAAAACTTTCCACTGGCTTCTGTGTACAAGCTAAAGTCGATTCCACCCAATGAAAGCAAACAGACATGGATTTAGGGAACAGGGAAGACGATGATCAATTCTGTTGCACTTATTGGAGCTGTGAGGATCTGTTCTTATCTGTATTCACAAAATAAATCAAAAGTGGTGCTGTAAGGGAAAACAGGCGACCTTTTACATGATCATATTATTTTCTCCACTGCGATCAGCTCTGATCTTTAAACATACATTGTCTTTTTGTCTTTGGATGCAGCACCTAACTAGTATTGATTCTTAATCTTCTGCTCTTCTGATTTACTTTTTGAAAATGTTTTTGCTCTGTTTTCCCTTCATGCACAGCAATTCTGTAGATTCTGTATTATTCTTGGTTGTAACTATAGATATTATTGTAATTAATTATGATTACCACTACTCAAGAACTATTGTATGACTATGTTAATAGATTAGCCCCCCAACATTTACATGTATAATATCATATTGTAAATGATAATGCATAACCGGACTGAGTAACAACAGTGTCTTTTAGCATTAATGAAATTTATGGAATCATTTAGTCCGAGTGTTAAAACATGAGTAACGCAAAACAAGTTTTGCTTCTTCTGACCAAAATCATCTTGTGTATTAAAAAAAATAACTGTTTCTGTATTTGTACTTTGTATTTTCTTCCATTTTTCTGCAAAAGTATATTCAATATCAATCATTAGCCATTATTAATACAATACCTTCCCAAAACCAATCATCTATTCTTCTTCATTTTTTGTTTCTCTGAGTGCACTGACTGTCTCTGATGTATTTTTCATTCTTTCCGTCTCCCCTTCCACCCCTCCAACAACTAGTGGTTATTTTACCTTATTTTTCTTAATTATCTCTCTTCGACAAACAATGTGAATTAGCACAACAGATCAAAACAGCTGCCCAGACCCGGTTTGGAAGGGTTGGGCAAATGTTTTGTGGTCTTCCATCTATGGGAGACACAAAAAACTGCAAAAAGAAATCTTGTACTTGTAATTTTAAAAATAAACAAAGGGGAAGGTACTTTATGGCTCTTGTTCTTTCTTTAATGTAATACATGAATCATGCTTTGTGATGAAATACAAACAGTTGTACTGATGTTTGTAAGGAATACAATGATTAATCATATTCACAATTCAGGCTAAGAAGGGTGTAAACCTTGTCTTTTCAAAAAGCCTTGTTTATATTAATCATACTCTAATTCTGTGTGTTTTACTTTAAGACAAATTACATATACACTGTTCATCCACATAAATATAGTACAAAGAGTGTCCTAAAACTCACCACCATTGCATTTTCTGACGTATCAGTATCATTGAAAATGTGACCAGGACCTTTATAATTGCTACCTTGCAAAAAAAAAAAAAAGTACTAACCTGGATGCTCCACAACTCTTAATAAATGTTTTGTAATGAAAAAGGCAATATAGTAAACACTAATACCAAAACCTTATACACTTATGCACTTAACACTAAGCATCATGGTTTTGGGGCTTTTACTGCCTCTGATTCTGGAAAGTTTGCATTCATATATTGAAAAATCATTTTTATTAATATTACAGGAGATATTATTAGTAATCATCCTCTCACTAATGCTGGTCCCTGCTCCTGATTGGGGCTGACGAAGCTGCTCCACGCCTCTTCCGACATGTGCACAGCAACCGACCGTCTTTATCGCGTAATACGGAGGATCACACACTCTGCCGCACTCCTTCCCATCTCCATGCAGGCGCCACCAACCAGCCAGCAGAGGGCGTAATTGCACTAGTTTGAGAGCGAGTCCCCTCCGGCTTTAAGTCCCGACCCCTATCTGAACAACAGGCCAATCGTTGTTCATGTAGCCACTCAGCCCAAGCCGGCAAGGCAGAGCCGAGATTGGATACCATATATCCGAGATCTCAGCTCTGGTGAACAGTGAGCGTTTTACTGCTGCGCCACCTGAGCGGCCCAAACTTAAATTTTAAGTATGCATGCTTAAATTGTAAGTATACTTAAAATGCATACTTAAAATTTAAGTATACTTCAAATGCATACTTCAAATGCATACTTAAAATTTAAGTATGCACACTTAAAATTTAAGTATACTTCAAATGCATACTTAAAATTTAAGTATGCACACTTAAAATTTAAGTATACTTAAAATGCATACTTAAAATGCATACTTAAAATTTAAGTATGCACACTTAATGTGGGTATACTTAAAATGCATACTTAAAATTCAAGTATGCACACTTGAAATTTAAGTGTACTTAAAATGCATACTTAAAATTCAAGTACACTTAAAATACATACTTAATACATTTATTGTTTGTTTCAAATATATTCAGATGATTATTGTGATTTTGTACCTTGACACCTTGGACTACATTACCCATGAGCGGCCAGTTCTGGGCATGCGCAGTGATTGGTTTTGTGTTGTGAAGGCAGGAGAGAGCGAGGCCTGGATGTAAGTGCAGATCCAGCTCACGGTTATACTGAAGCGAGCGGCTGGAAAGGCGAAAAGGAGAAGCGGCTGGAAACACGGCGCTGGTATGGCGGACACAGCGGCGCAGGGCTCCTCACAGTCCCGCTTACAGCAGCAAGGCCAGAGCGGGGGCTCCGGGAGCAGCGACCCGGCCCGGCCCGGTCTGAGCCAGCAGCAGTGGGCCAGTCAGAAAAAAGCCCAAGTCCGCGCTTTTCCTCGGGCTAAGAAGCTGGAGAAACTCGGGGTGTTCTCGGCTTGTAAGGTAGCCGCAAAGCTAACGATACTCATTAGCTTCATAGCTAGCGTTAGCTCATATTAGCTACCTCACTGTATTAAAAACAATGAGCTTAATAGGAGCTGATTAGCGTCAATTATCCAGCCCAGTCTGTCTCTAAACCGCATACTACTGAACTAAATAGTGTTTCAGCTTAGTGTCCTAACACTGATTAATGAACTGCTTTAACATATTATTTAGTAATGTAGGATGCGACTGGGATGGAGCCTCAGTCTGGTTCATATTTAACCTCTCAGTGTCAGATCTGCTTTGTACATAAGAATCACATCGTCATGGGCTTAGGGGCCACCACCCAAAAAATAAACCCCTACTTTTGCCTTTTCTTCGTCCATGTGATAAGCATATACTTAATTCACGTTTTAAGCTGCCTGTTTATAAGCAGAGGCTTCTTTATTGAGTGGTAGCCTAAGCCCATGTCAATGTAATGTAGTGTAACGCTTGCTTGGCTGTGGACAGTGTCATCAATGTTTTAGCATTTGTGGTAGACCCATACAAGAGCCTACTGGGTTCCATGGGTGCAGTGAAACTACCTCTTTTTTATTTGAACACTAAGAAGTCACCCGCAGTAATCAATAATAAATAACTAAAAAGCTGTACCACAAAGTGAAACTGAAATGCCACTTTAGAAAAGGGTTGTTAAACACTGTCAAGACCTCATGGTCCAGGAGGGTGTGTGTGCATACATGATAGGCTTTTTTGAAAGACCAAACAAAATCTCTTCATTGGAAAAAATACAGTTACATTTGGAAGAGTTAAAGGTAGAAGAGGGCATCATGCAACAAGATTGTTGGATACAAGTAGAGAAATGATGAATACACCATTAATAAGCCTGAAGACACAAACAGAAGACAGCATGTTCTGAAGAAACATTATTCTGTACTTACACCAGTAATAATAAGAAGAAAATGAATGTCATGTGGATATGTGACCGTGCCTCCCATTCAAAAAACATGAGCTTAATTGTTTAGTTGTGTGTGCCCAGCTGTATGTTTTTGGGTAGAGTATCAGACTTGTTGGTCCAGCCCATCACACAGATTCTTTATTGGACTGAGATATGATTAATTTCGGGGATAGGGTAACACCTTGAACTCCTTAATGTGTTTCTCAAACAGTTACTAATAATGTTGTTTCCTGGCCATCCACCTAATAGAGCTCACATATGGAACTGTATAATTGTGATTTACTCTTATCTGCAGGCCAATGATTCCTGTAAGTGTAATGGCTGGAAGAACCCTCATCCTCCAACAGCCACCAGGATGGAGGTTCAGCAGCAGGCTGCTGACTTGAGTGAGGCTTGCCGGAGCTGTAGCCACGCCCTTGGTATGGTTAATTACTGAAACCTTTTATGCTTTCAAATTGTCAATCCAAAGGAACCAGGACACAGTAATTTCTCTTGCCTGCTATTTTTTGTATCTTACCAAGCAATAAAAAGGTTACGGCAATAACTGTTATAATAAAAGGCATGACGTTAATAAGCTTTAGGAGAATTTGTAATATACATTTTCGTGCATAATCTTTGACTGTGCATTTTTGAACTATGAAGTAGTCAGATATACTGTTTTACAGGGTTTATTGTCCCACCCCTATTTCTGTGGATGTAAACTTAAATAATGTCTGTGTCCATTTAAAATAGTGCTTTAGTTCTTTAGGTGTTTCTGTCTGTCTGTCTGTCTGTATAGCGGAGCACGTGTCTCACCTGGAGAATGTCTCAGAAGAAGAGATAAATAGGTTGCTGGGGATGGTGGTGGATGTTGAAAACCTGTTTATGTCCGTGCATAAGGAGGAGGACACAGACACCAAGCAGGTCTACTTCTACCTGTTTAAGGTAAATACAATACTGGATTCTACATACAAAGCAGAGATTTGATGCTGGTCTTAAGGCATAGAGAGTTTAGTGAAGCTGCTTGATTTTTTGGGGGGGACTAAGGACACTTTCTGTTGTTCTATATTGTGCTTTATGATACTGTACATGTTGTCAATGGTAGTCTAGCTCTTGCTTTCTCTCACTATAAAGCCACACAGTCATAACAATGCAATATGTGTCTTGGCATTGTTTTTTTTAAATAAGCAGGGATGTACCTAATGAAAGACATCATCCAGCTGGCAGCATATGTTGCTTTAAAGTGTGTATTCACCCACGCCATTAGCACTAGGATGAAAAATTTAAATGGTAATTTTCCTCTTCTGATCTGAGATTAAACTAAAAGATTAAAAGATGGACCACAGCAGATGTTTCCACTTTAGTCATATCCGATGAGGATGCTGTTGATATATGGCTTCTGCTTTGACTAGCAGTCTCACTTTGCGTTTGTTGGTGCAGCGATGAATGTTTTCAAAAGTACCCGTGAATACCCTCAAAATACAGTTTACAAATCATGCTTTTCTGTTTTATTTGCATTTGAATTGTTTTCCCATTTCCTGCCTTAACAAATAGAGAAATGTAACATGTATGTAGTTGTTTCACTCTGGGGAAAAAAGCAACTAGACTAATATTTGAGTGTAGCTTAAATATAATTAATTGTGTCTCATAATTAATTTATTTTTGTTTCTCTTCTAGCTGTTACGGAAGTGTATTCTGCAGATGGGCAAACCAGTAGTTGAGGGCTCACTAGGAAGCCCACCCTTCGAGAAACCCAACATAGAACAGGTAAACCGTGCATATACAAGTCAGACTAACAAATGAGCGAATTTTGACAGTTTTGTGACATTACCCCCTCTCCATAATCCGCTCTCCTTTTTCTCTTCTTTAGGGAGTGTTAAATTTTGTGCAGTACAAGTTTAGTCATTTGGCTCCCAAAGAGAGGCAGACCATGTATGAACTGAGTAAGATGTTCCTGCTCTGTCTGAACTACTGGAAGCTGGAGACGCCATCTCAGTTCCGCCAGCGTGCCCAGAAAGAGGACGCTTCCGCCTACAAAGTAGACTATACCAGGTGTGTCTGGCTGTTTCATTGTGCCTTTGTTAGTGTGGGTGTGTATGAATCAGCTCTTTTTGTATTCTTCCAATTGTTTAAGTTCTTAGATTATTTTAGTCATTCTTGGTGGGAACTGTTTTATAATGCCTATAATGTATGTAGTTTTTTTCTGCAATCTGGTTAGCATACCTGGTTTGGTATACACAGTTTACACCAAATGCCCTCTAGGTTCGGCACTAAGACTGTACTGACTAGTGTACCTCCCAGTGGCTAGACTGTTAGGCCATACCCCTCCATCAGATACAGCCAATCATGAGATTTCAACCCCGGATCCCATCAATACTGGGCCTGCATATTTTACCACAGCGCCACCTGAGCACCATTTGCCTGATGTTTTCTGTAAATAAACTCAGCATTAAATTTAATCTTAGTAACAATCATTAATAACAGTTTAGGTTAATGCCTAGTGCAGCCCTTTTTTGAGCTGCCTGAGCTTTCATTTAATTAGTGACTGGACTCCCCGGATGGCCATGACAAGCACTTATGTAGTGGTTCTGAGCAATCTGTCATGTAGCACCACCCAGTGCTGAGTTGCAGGGTCAGCGAGCAAGAAAATCAACATCAACGACCATCTAATGCATGACACCCCCTAAACAGACTTTTTTTTTTATTTGTGTAGCGTGCACCACTTTGCACATTTTAGTGTACAAGGAAGAAAATGTGATGGAAAGATGAAGGTCACTGTGGGTCCAGCTTCCCTGGAATCTCTGGGTTCAGTACAGTTACACACCCAGAAAAGGATGAAAATTCATTGTGCGGCCATGGCTGCTTACTTCCCCAAATCCTTGCTTAGACAAAATTGGGGTGTACTCCTGTCCTGCCTCCTGCGTTTTCAAGAAAATCAGACTGACAAACACCACAAACCTGACCAGGATAAAGTGGTTGATAAAAATGGATTTATTTTGTTCACGGTGCACTGTGTACCAGGCTGCTTTTTGATTGAAGGGGACCTCACTTGACATTTTTGCTTAAATACAGTAGAAGGGATATTTATTTACATATTAATGTAGGTATTTATGTACATATTTTCCTTATGTAAAGAAAGTGTGATAACTTTCTGTCGATCTTAACGTTTGTGGTCTGTGTTTTGTTTAGGTGGCTGTGCTATTGTCATGTACCGCAGAGCAATGACAGTTTGCCGCGCTACGAGACGTGTCAGGTGTTTGGCCGCAGTCTGCTCAAGTCCATCTTCACGGTGACGCGCCGCCAGCTTCTAGAGAAGTTCAGAGTGGAGAAAGACAAACTTCCCCCAGAGAAACGCACCCTTATTCTGACTCACTTTCCCAAGTATGAAACACACACACACACACCTACACGCACACCTACACATAGATCTGACAAACTACACATTATTTCAGCAATTATTTTGGAGCTCATAGCTTGTCATGTTATGTTTGTATGTGCTAGGTTCCTTTCCATGCTGGAAGAAGAGATCTATGGTGAAAACTCTCCCATATGGGATGCTGACTTCACTATGCCTGCAAATGAGGGAGCACAGCTGGGGCCCCAGGCAGGTCTGTATGAGTAGACAAACATAATACACATCACAAAATAATATAAACACAATCGAACGAAAGATCATTGCTCATAATGAGGTGTTCTGGCAAGAATCTCTCATGTGTATTCATAGTAAAGTGTGACTTCTCTGTGCCTTTATTAATAGGGCTGGTTTTACCACACTGCAGTCATGTGATTAGCTTTTACAAGAAGCAAAATAACAAACCCCTGCTCAACCACAAGGTCTAGATAAGTCTGATAATCAGATCAGTGAGAGAAAGTGTTTATCCATCAGTTTCTGTGCTTTAATACAAGTGTCTGCCATCTAAGTTTAAATGTAAACATTGATTTTTGGTTTGAAAACATTTGGATCAGTACTTTTCTTTCTTGTCATGCACTGTTTAATCAACAGTAAGTGCAGCAGATGAAATTTTAGAATACAGTAGGATTTTGCTGCCAAAGGAAACCAATTTTTCTTTTACATATCTCCCAAAAAAAACTCAGAGTCTATAGACAACATTTTCTTCTGTGATGAATGCTTTACTGGAGCAATGGCTTGTGTTACCTGTCCTGCTTATAGCCCTGTAATTAAGTGTATGGTATTTCTTGCAGTGCTGAGTCCAGTGGCGGTGACGGGTTCTCCTCTGCGTAAAGGCTCTGCTGGTCCTGCTGTAGACACGTCCATCTCTGAGCCAGTCATAGGTACTTGTTGGTACAAACCAATAAATTATTTTAAAAAACATAAATGCAATGGCTGTTTTATTACATTTTTTTTTATCTTTCTTTATCTTTTTATTTCAGGAGAGAAACGGAAGCTACCAGAGGCACTGACATTAGAGGATGCTAAGAGGATCAGGGTGATGGGCGATATCCCGATGGAGCTGGTCAACGAGGTCATGATGACCATTACAGACCCTGCTGCCATGTTGGGTCCAGAGGTTAGTAGCCCATAATTTGCCAGTCTAGCTCTCAGAAATTGTCTGTCAAGGGAAATTCACTGTACATTTTAGCAGTACTAAAATTAAACAGTAATTATTTCTTTAATTTGATGTTATACATACTCCACAAGGGGGCGATATTAACCACCATACTGTTTTAGTGAATCATTGTGGCAATAACAACAGGAACAAATGGAACAGCAATTGTAGAACATTGCTATATATTTTCATATATATTATATGTGTCATAATATTTTCATACCTGTATTAAGAGCTTGGTCAGCTAAGTGCAGATTTACAACTACCACACTGTCAAAGATAAAGAATGATGATATTTTTGTTTTTCCTTAGACAAGTCTCCTCTCGGCAAACGCAGCACGGGACGAGACGGCACGTCTGGAGGAGAGAAGGGGCATCATTGAGTTCCACGTGATTGGAAACTCTCTCTCTCAGAAGTCCAACAAAAAGATCCTTATGTGGCTGGTGGGCCTGCAGAACGTCTTCTCTCACCAGCTGCCCCGAATGCCTAAAGAGTACATCACACGCCTCGTCTTTGACCCGTAAGTCCTTTGATCTGTTTTAATTTCAACAAAGCATACCAGTGCATGACCGAGGCTTATGTCTTACAAATGCAGTTTAACACCTAAAATTGTCCTTCATGTATACTAACCTTTCCAAACATGGGTTACCGATGAATTCGATTTATTTATGTTTGGGCACAGGAAGCACAAGACGCTGGCTCTGATTAAAGACGGCCGTGTGATTGGGGGAGTCTGCTTCAGAATGTTTCCCACTCAGGGGTTCACTGAAATTGTTTTCTGTGCTGTAACTTCGAACGAGCAGGTCAAGGTACGCAAAACTGCACCCAGTCAATCTAAATGAATTTCTAACATGCTGTTGAAATCTAACGTGTGTTCTGTGTGTGTGTTTGTTTAGGGTTATGGTACACACCTGATGAATCACTTGAAGGAGTATCACATAAAGCACGGCATTCTTTACTTCCTCACTTACGCTGATGAGTATGCCATTGGCTATTTCAAAAAACAGGTACTACCTGCATTATGTTTCTTTCTCCTGCCCCTTTTTCATGGACATGGGGTTGGTGCTGCATCAGTAACGGAGGATTTAACTTTTTTTGGATTGTATTAGCCAGGGAATTCCGGCATCCAATGTTTTCTGGTAGAACTGGGCCCACTATGACCAGTATAACGATACTGGTGAAAACGAAATGAAAAACTATTAATCAGAAGAATGAGAGCCATATAACAATCAACCTGCCACTGTCTGGGTCTTCACTGAGGCCCTTAATTTCTTAGTTGTTTGGATTATACCCTGTTATTAGTAGTTTGCATAAATGTCAATGCAAATTTACACTGTGATGCAAACCATCCCATCCATGATTTCATGCCAGTAAATTCAGTGCTGGAACTAAACTGACTTTGCCGACAAAGGATTAGTTATTTTAAAGTTTATTTCCTTTTCCCCCCTCTTTGACTTAAGGGATTTTCCAAAGACATCAAAGTGCCAAAAAGTCGTTACCTGGGCTACATCAAGGACTATGAAGGTGCAACGTTGATGGAATGTGAGCTCAATCCCAAAATCCCCTACACAGAGCTGTCACACATTATCAAGAGACAAAAAGAGGTAAGTCACCCGAATCACCCTGCCCCCTGATAATACAAGCTACAGCTGTATTGGAATCATTCAGTTCACCTTCTCACTTGTGATTACATCATGTAACTCTCAAAATATTCAAACTATGAGAATGTCTCCTACAGTTAACATCCACTTTATCAATGTACTGCCCTTAACTAGGAACAGGCTGTGTTCCCCAAAGAAACAATATTTCTGGGACCAGCAGTTCTGTTCATGTGTTGAACACCATGTTTGTTTCCTGCAGATCATAAAGAAGCTGATTGAGCGGAAACAGAATCAGATCAGGAAGGTGTACCCTGGACTCACCTGCTTTAAAGAGGGAGTCCGGCAGATCCCTGTGGAGAGCATTCCAGGCATTAGTAAGTGTGTGTGTCCGTGCATTAGTTTGTGTGTGTGTGTGATGCCACACTTTTTTTTAAGGCTCTCTATATTTTTTCTCTTTCTTATCAATTAGGAGAAACTGGTTGGAAACCCAGTGCCAAAGAAAAAAAGTAAGTACCATCTCATACCCATTTTTGGATAGCACAGTTCACACCCGGCGCAGGGGTTGGCGAAGTTATATGATGACACATAAGGGAAAGAAGCTAAATAATGTACTTTTTACCTGTTTTAAAAAGTCTAAAATATTCTAAGCTGTTTTTACTTTTTACATCTTTATGTCTTTGCCTATGATCAGAATTGTGGTTGTTCCTGCTTGTTATACTGACTTCCCGGTGATGTTTTATTTTGCAGTAAAGAGCTGAAGGATCCGGACCTTCTGTATAATATACTGAAGAACCTTCTGGCCCAGATTAAAGTAAGAGATATTATTAATATATATATTTAAAAAACAAATATATATATATTGTATGACCATTTCACTGACCAGTAACAGCCATTTCAGTTACACTAGAAACATAATTTACATTTTCAGAACTAATGTGTGTTTTTGTGTGAATTTTCCAGACGCATCCAGATGCTTGGCCCTTCATGGAGCCAGTGAAAAAATCAGAGGCTCCAGATTACTATGAGATCATCAGATTCCCTATCGGTCAGTGTGGCTACTTCTCAACGATACAGCATAATGGTTACAGTTAGAAAGCAGAGATAATTTTAAGCACACAGTATGGCCAAAATTATGTTCACCTCTGACTTTGTGCCTATTGGACATCCCAGTCCAAAACCATAGGCATTAATATGGTGTTGCCCCATATTAATCCATATCTTGTGTCTGTGGGGAGTTTTTGTACTAATATTTGGCAAGAAACCATCCTAAAGGTGTTTAGTCGGGGGTTAGTGTGTAACTCCGCTCTGTACCACGCAACCTCCGAGCCACTAGTCTCGCTCGACTTGAGCCTCCACCCAGGACTAAAGGAAGACAAGCATCAAGGCAGCATCAAGGCTCTTCTCTGTTCTAGCACCCAAGTGGTGGAACGAACTTCCTCTGTCTGTCCGAACATCTGAGTCTCTTGCTGTCTTTAAAAAAACGATTAAAAACTCACCTTTATACTAAACACTTAAGCTGACCTATACCTATTTACTAACATTTTCCATGTTCCAAAAAAACAAAACAAAAAAACAACTTTGGTTCTAACAGGTTTCAGCAGATTCGTGTTCCTTGACTGTTGTTTACTAAAACTTGAGAAATTAAATGTTTACTATGGAAGCACTTCTGTAAGTCGCTCTGGATAAGAGCGTCTGCTAAATGCTGAAAATGAAAATGTTAGGACAAAGGTGTGTGCAAACCACCTTTGGCTTTCTGCTTGCTATTGGCACAAAAATATCTATTTGGGGTTATACACCTGTTTGCAGTGCGTGTGTCTGACACTCTTGAGCTCAGTAAATAGAATGGGTGTAAACTGTTCACATATGTGGTATATAACTATAACTCTTAGATGATTCGGATCACTGGTGTAACCTGGTCTCTGATGTCTCTCTCAGACCTGAAGACCATGACGGAGCGGCTGAAGAACCGCTACTATGTAACCAAGAAGCTGTTCATCGCTGACCTGCAGAGAGTCATCACTAACTGCAGAGAGTACAACCCACCCGACAGCGAGTACTGCAAGTGTGCCAACACACTCGAAAAGTTCTTCTACTTCAAACTTAAAGAGAGCGGCCTCATAGAGAAGTGATGACACTTAAAGGGGCAGGACACATCAGATGAGGGCATGATATATCAGATATACATGATTATATAGCTGTTTTGAAAAGCATCATAAATCAGTGTAAAAGGGGTAGAGGGCCCAGTTTTGGTGACTATTTGGTTGCTTATAGGTGCAGATAAGAGTGTTTGACATTATTCACTTGTTTTGCCCTGTGAACCTGGTATACAAGGTTAACGTCATTAATACAGATTAGTGCTCATTTGTAGTGACCGTCCGTTCCATACTGGTGATGAATCCACAACCACATTGGTGACTTTTATTTAACTGAGTTAAAGTTACAAGATTTTCCTTTATATTTCTTGCATCTAAAGCTGATTAGATTGATCAGTCTGTGTGCTGATTATTTTCACCCTGCGGTTATGTCTCAAATTGAGTTTTCCAGTGCAGACCCAATACCTTCACTAATATTATGCAGTCAGGAGCAGGAGGGTTATCATATTGTTAAGGACATGTTGAGTATCGTGTATGCTACGTTTCATATAGTATTATACATTGGGACTTTTGTTGGCTTCTCTTGTTCAAGTAGAAATCAGTAAGTCAACCTCAGAAGATATCAGTCGGAGGGGAAAAAGATCGGCAGGTTTTGTTTTATTTAGCTGAAGCTCAATAAAAGAGCTATAACGAGGTCAACTGCATGTTAACCTGTGAATTTACTTTAGGGGATTTAATTACCTTTTCTTTTTCCTCCTGTTTTCTGGTAATTTTTTTTAAATGCTCTTTTTCCTGCTTTCTGTTTGCATAATGGATCTGATCGGTCATTATCAAGCCCTCAATAAGCTTAAGTATCTTAGGGCAGTGTGCCTTTAGGACTAAAACTTGATAACCTGCTCTGATTTAACCTGACGAGTTTGATCAATATGTTCAGAATGAATTCCTGCCTTCTACTGGATATCTGTGTGGGTTCTGACCTAAAGCGATACTAAATATGAACGTGAACATGTGCAGTGTATTTTTATAAATCATTGTGGTCATATTGTGGTTTACAGTCCTGTTGGTACTGGTAGAAAAACTGATTATCAGGATACATGTGAAGTGTCATGAGAATTTATTATACTATTCAGTACCGTTGTCGTATTGCCCACCACTGGTGTGAACATAGCATAGCAGAACTTTCTAAACCTGAGCGTGGCTTTACTTTACCACTGAACATTGACTGGTTACGTCTGAGGATGAAAAGATGCTTCATTCCACTGCTGACAGGTTGTTGGCACCTTCACGGTGGATTGTGAATAATAGAGATCAGTGTCACATATGGAGAATCACACACTGATTTCTGTGTAAACCCACTTTCTGCAGGTGAAAAGAAATGGTTAGCTACTGCACACATATGGGAGGGGTCATGTGTTAGGTACAGCCATTCTCGGTCAGGGTCCAGGTCTGCAGCAGTAGAGGAGAGATACAACAGTGTGACTGGATACGACTAGAGTGCAAAAAAAAGAGTACATGCATAAATACAATAATTAAAAAAAATGAATTCAATCCTCATGGGGCTGCTCACTTGTGAAGTCAAGTCAGGTGCAGTTCAACATGTCTTTCAGTTCTATGAAATGCAAAATGTTAATGTGCTAACTTAGATGTCACTAAACACAAACTGGAGCACTAGATTGCATATAATCTATTAATGCATGATACACAGCTGACAATGGGGCACTAGGACCTCCAGTGGCTATTCATTCTTTGTAAACGTCTTCATCCCGTTACCACTGGGAGTCATGGGGAGCACTTTTTTATTATTTTTATTTTCAAAAGGGACAGTTTTTCATATGTGCCATTCCAGCAGTTATTATGTATTAAAATTATGACAGCTTAGTTCTGCAGGTCGTGTAGCTGGGATGCACTGATTTCACAAATCCTTTAGTATTGATTTCCTTGCTGTAACAAAAGAGTCTCTGAGAGCTTGTGTTGGATAGTATTGTGCTTTTTAATCATACATGTAACAAACATTTGCTGCAAAAAATACATTGTCAAACTAGAGGCGTCCCAGGAGATCAGTAGTGTCTGTACTAAAACAAGCCCCTGAACTCATTGTGAATTATAACTGAATATCATGATGCTGTTCTGATTCTGCTCCAGGAAAACACGTAAACAGCAATTTTACCCGAAATGGGTAAATATATCATTCCAAAATGATATTAAAATCATGTAAAGCTTAAAAAACAATCTAAGCTTTAAAATTGTTTTAAAAAAAAAAGTGTGTCTCTTCTGTTCTGGGAAAAAAGGACCCACCACCATGACCTGTTACACATTTCATTATTGTATTTAGTTTTTTTTTTTTCTCAGATTATCCTGTTATTTTCTATGTGATAGCTGGGGAAGGGAGGGGGGGGGGGGGTAACCTGGACTCGGTATCTGCTGTAATCTAAATATCTGGTTAAGTGTTTGTGAATGGTTATTACACAAATGATACAGTTTTATACCCGTCTGTGCCTGATTACACTGATTGCATGATCTCCACAACTTTACATTTAGTGAGGAATTTCATGACGTTAATCGATGTTAATCGCTGTTCAGTTTCTAGTTCGGCATCTTTTCACTCTGGGTTATTCTTTTGTGTTCATACATACTTGAATTGTAAGTTGTTTTAATGTGCTGCAGTGTTCATATCAGGCTGTACAATTTTTTTTTTACAAAAAAAACACACACAAAGATGATGATGTCCATGGCTTTAGTTCCATATTTTGCATTTCTTTGTACTGTAATTCTGTTTATTAAAAATAAACTTTTTTATATGATTGTCTTTTATTATCTCTTCTTTCTTGCCACACCTCTACGTGTATAGCTTTCTATTCATATAAGGTGGTTTCTGTTTTTGTAAATGAAAACAAATGATCTGGTGTGAATTTGGAAAGCAAGGTGTGTCCATTACAGAGGTAAACATCAGTCACAATCTAAATTTGAGGAAATACCTTTGGTTTTCATTTCCAGACTGCACTTGCCTTTCTTAATGGGGCTCCTCAAGGGTTTTTCCTTCTTTTGTATGTCTGGCAATGCCTCTGCTGCTCTAGACAATTCACCACTGCGTATTATGCAGTTCCAGTTCTTGTTTTGTTTAAGGTTTCTGATCTGGTTTGCTTAATCAGGCTATTTTAAAGGATCCCCACTGTTTCTGATATTCATGCTTTTTTTAGTGTAGCAACCTTTCTGCTAAACACACTGTGACAGTTTGGATTCTTTGGAACTAATCATTTACAATATTGCTGTGGCATGAAACTTAAAGGCAAACACTTGTCCATGAGGTTACATTTACATTGTAGGCATTTTATCCAAAGCGATGTACATTATTGACCATATACAATGCAGACAAGTCAGGGTTAAGGGCCTTGCTCGAGGGCCCCAGCAACCTTCCAGTTACTAGTCCTGTACCCTACCCACTGAGATACCACAGGAGATTTTTGGGCATCTAATTCCAAAATCATGGATTTTATAATGCAGTTAGCTTATTCTTTGCAGCTGAAATAGCCTCCTTTTTTTTTTTTTTCTCTGCAAAAAATAAACCTGGCTAATAACTGATGTTCCCGTTAATCTCAAAGTTTAATAGGATTGAGACCAGGGATTTTTGTAGGCCATGAATTTTTCATGCCTTTTTTTTTTACCTCACTTGGTGGGTAGCACTGTCGCCTCACAGCAGGAAGGTCCTTTCATGTTGGAGTTTGCATGTTCTCCCTGTATCTGTGTGGGTTTCATCCCACAGTTTAAAGACGTGCAAGTGAGGTGAACTGGTGAAACAAAATTGTCCTTGACTGTGTTTGACATTAAACTTGTGAACTGATGAATCTTGTAACCAGGTAACCAGTAACTACCTGTCCTGTCATGAATGTAACCAAAGTGTGTAAAACATGATGTTAAAATCCTAACAAATAAACTGACCTCACTTATGTGCATGGGCACAGAAAAGACCATGTTGGAACAGAAAAGTGCCTTCCCCAAACTGGTAGCATATTATTTATTTTGTGTAATTGGTTTTGTACATCAGTGGAGTTTGCTGCAACACCTGAACCCAACAACTAAGAGAGGTGTCCAAATACATACTGTTGTTTTCTGTTGTTTACACACAGTTACTGAGATTGTATTGTCCCACAGGCTGCTGTATGTCATTCACCCCCCTAGACTGGGCCCTCTGTGTGTTTTCGCTTTCGTTTCTCAGGTCAGCAGGCTACCAGGGGGGTATTTATAGAGCCGATCCAGTCAATTCTGTCAACACAGTACATTAGTCTTCCAGCAGCTTTACCTTAACTATATATCAATCCAGGTAAGTGCATTTATACACTGGTTCTCTGATTTTTATATATAGATATTTGTAATGCACTGTTTTATATGATAAGGTCTGTAGTTAAAGCTTCATCCATGTTGTGTTTATGCTTGTGATTAGAAACAGAAACCAGATGCATGTTTGAGATCGTTACTTACAATTTAATCTAAATGTAATTAAATGCAGCAGGTAGAAACATTCAAGTTTAACATGAATTCATTCATTTATTTTGACTAACTGCTTCATTCTGGAAACACTGGACTGGGACACAATTAACTGCAGGGCAACACATTCAGTCACACACCTAGGTTCAGTAATCCAGTCTGTGTTTTAATTACCTGCCAATAATAATAAATAAATACATTCAAAACACACACACACACACACACATTCTCACTGGAAGAAAATGCAAAGGTCCATGTCTGTTTGCTCCCACCCTAAAAAACTAGTTTTGTTTAACAATAAACTCTACAGGCTATTTAAGGGTCTAAAGTTTTTTTGAAAGTTTATTTGTGTATTGGAATGTTTAAATGAACCAGTGGGGCTTCCAGCTACAGCACACAAACCTCGCCCTCGTTCTTGAATCACATACCTTTTCTGTTAGTTTTGCTGTAGGTAAAATGACAAGCATGACAAAATCATGGCTTTATAACCACAATTCAGTTCAGGAGCGGTGTCCATGTTAAATTTAACTTAGATTCAAATTGTATATGAACAGCTGACGATGTGAACTAGCTCTTGTTCATTCAGATTTTTATTAAACTACTTTGCCATGACAGACTGAAGATAAACACACTCAATCCACAGACACTACAGTGCCCCTTGTGGTAACACTCAGAATGCAGCTTGAGCTTTTGTTGCAGTAGGCATGGTGTCCTTATACTCTTCAGTTTGTGACATGTGAGACTGATCTTGTGGTTTTGTGTAGCTAAAACTGTCTGCATTTGCCTTGAATATGACTCTAAACCAGTGCATGCAGAATTTGTTTCATAATAGATTTATGGATAAAGCTTATTTCTTGCTAGTACTTTTTGTAAATGTAAATGTTGTATGTATACCTGTGTGCCATGGATCTGTTAAATGTCTACATGTGTGTAGATGGAGATCTCACTCAGGACGTACCAGGAGGAAGTGGTCCAGGCAGCTTTAAAAGGGAAGAACAGTATCATCTGGCTTCCCACAGGTGGAGGAAAGACTCGCGCTGCAGTCTATGTGGCCAAGAGGCATTTGGAAACTAAACCAAATGCTAAAGTGGCTGTGCTCGTCAACAAGGTACATATACACATTGCTCTCAGACTAAACTAACGGAACCAGTCAGCACAACCTTTAGCTTGGTAGAGACTTTAAAAACAAGCTGATCTAGTGATGATTGTAGCATTACTATCAGTTCATGAAAGTATACCAGAATAGTAAATAACAGGATCAATCTCAATTTGTGGAAACACTTAGAATGCAGCTTGAGCTTTTGTTGCTATTGGCATTGTGTCCTCACACTTTGCCTCTGCTTCAGTTTCCCAACAAGGCACAAAGGTTTCTGTCCATAATGTCCCATTAATAAAAGACAATAGAATTAAAAACATAAAAATAAATCTGGGCATATTTCCTGGTAGTTTGGTGCTTAATCATTAGTAATCAAAATTAGTATTCACACACTCAGACATTCACACACTTCACACAAAAAGCCCCCATGCATGTTGCCCAAATACTCCCAGATGAACAGGGTCACTTTGTTATTGTTATTGATGAATACATATTAATTAAGTCTATTAATATTCCTTTGGTGTTAAATCATTTAAAATATATTAGGCATGGGTTGATAGGTTTATTGTGTTTAAATTGTCAGGCACACAACAGAAAAATAAAGGTGTGTGTGGGTTTTATTTTCAGGTGCACCTGGTTGATCAGCACAATAGTAAAGAGTTTCAGCCCTACCTTGGTGACATAGTAAAAATTGCAGCCATCAGTGGGGACAGTCTGGAGAAAGATTTCTTTGGCTTGGTAGTCAGAGACTCAGATCTGGTCATCTGCACCGCTCAGATCTTGGAGAATGCCTTAATAAGCAAAGAGGAGAGCAAGAAGGTGGAGCTCACGGGTTAGCACTTTTACAGATGTTATTGTTCAGTCAAGTACCACAAAGAATGTGTCAATTATTTCTGCAGGATTATACACTGTTTAGTGTGTATTTCTGTTAATTTATTTCTGCAGATCAATGCCAAGTGTTTATGAATGTTAATGTTACACATGTTCACACATGCCCATCTTAATATACTCTATTCGGACAACGTGTGGTGGACAGTTCATCTAATTCAGAAGTGTGTCACATTCATTGCTATCAAGCTATTAAATAAATGATTTGCTTCCCAGATTGAAATGCATTTTATAGGTTTAATAAAAGCTATGTGCTTGTTCCTGATGTTTCCTCTGGTTCAGATTTTACATTGCTGATCATCGATGAGTGCCATCACACTCATAAGGAAGGCGTGTATAATAAGATCATGGCACGCTATGTGAATATGAAGATGAAAGGTCAGAGGAATTTGCCTCAGATCCTGGGCCTAACTGCCTCACCTGGGACTGGTGGAGCCAGAAGTCTGGATGGAGCAGTGGACCACGTTCTTCAGGTATGTGGAAGCGGGTGTGGATGGGAAATGTGACCCCAGATGAGTAAAAGTAATCCTGAATTGAAAGAAAATGTGTTTTTAAAACGCAGTAAGGGATACAAGTGTTTAACCACTGTTGTTTGTTTTATTTAATATAAATGCAGTGCATATATTCACTGTAAATGTACACATGATGTCTTTTGCCATTGTATGTTTATATATGAACCTACTTTCTGATGGAGATGCCTGCATGAGAGATGGTGAATTGTAGTGTATAGGCCATACCGCTGTGGTGGTCTGCAGCAACGGAGGAAGTTAAATTTGGGAAACAGGACATGACTAGATTGGGAGAAAATGCAAAAAAAAGCAAAGAAATTATTTAGTCAGCACAAACTAATAACATTAGTATTTATGGTTTTAACTGGGCAGTTAAAAGACACTCTAGGATTTCTTATGTAATTCAGATTTAAGAATGTTTTGTATCTCTTATGGTGTAAAACATGCAAATAACATTTGCCAATTAAATTATTACTGAATCATTTCAACAGATCTGTGCGAACCTGGACTCTGTTATTGTATCCACTAAGAATTACATCCCAGAGCTGAAAAATGTTGTTCCCAAACCCAAGAAGAGATACGACATTGTGAATGAAAACCGTTTGGTAAGTATATAGAGAGATGCATTTCAGCGTTTTTATCTTTTTGTGGCCAATGAACCCATTGAAAACCCAATGAAAAATCCTAATGAAGCTATTTTTTTAGATTAAAAGTGATTATTTAAACAGATCAGTGTTGTTATTGTTTGTACACAATGTGTTTCTGCACATGCAAAACATCAGCTCAGATTTATTTGTTTTTAAGTTCATGTTAACAGTTTTTAAAAATCTCCTGTGACCTGATCTGCATTACTGATGAACCCAGAGATTGATGAGTTTTGTTATATCCTGTGCTAGTTTCACTGGAATATTTCTTTGCGGTCCTGCACCCTCACCTGTGTGTTTTATACTTAACTCACAGGACCCATTCGGTCGCCATTTGAAGAGGATGATGAGCTTGATCCATGAGTACATGTCATCAGGGCAAACTCTGAGTCTGCGGGAGATGGGCACACAGGAATATGAAGCTGATGTGGTGGAACTGGAGAAGATAGGTGAGCGGGAATCTGAGATATATTTCAGTCTAGAAGTATGGCTGTTATCATTTGCTTATGATGGCAAACTGTTAGTTATGAGATTAAGTTCAGAAGGTATAGAACACGATCCTAATGCATGGCCATGACTTAGTAGGATGTGGGAATAAAATGAACTTGGAGCATTAGCTTATATAAAGCCAAGCTTACCTTTCTAAGACAGTCATATACATGAATCCCCTGAAAACATATATGATTCTTTATGCTTTATGATTGCTATTTTTATTTATTATTTAGGTTATTAATGTATTACTGAGATGTGGACTGTGTGTGGTTTCCAGCTGTTGGGCAGGAGAACAGGCTGTTGGCGCAGTGTGCTCTTCACCTGAGAAAGTATAACGATGCTCTGCTCATTACCGACACTGTGCGCATGGAGGACGCTCTGAGGCTTCTGGGGGAATTTTACAACACAGAGCAAAACAATGCTCTGGACACAACCGACATCTTTCTCTCAGGAATCTTTCAAGGTACTGCGAAAGATCTAGTTCTGCAACTCCATCATGTAGGGCAAAGAATTATCGCTATTGATTTTTTAAAATATTTTTTATATTAGTTTATTATTTAATGTTAATAAACTACAACACTAATGGCCAAAAGTATGTAGATGCAGTAGATACTTCTCCTAATTATTGCTTGGGTGTTTTAATCCACACCCATTGCTAACAGTTATAAAATAAATTTTAGCAAATCCAGTTTATGCTTGCAACTTTGCATGATCGTGCCCCGGTTATGACCAATGTGAGATCCATAAAAAATGTGGTTTGAACAATTAATTGGTGAGGAACTACAGAGCCCTTATTTAAACTACACTAACTCTGAGTGTGTGAGGAATCTGATAAAACAGGCTGCTCTGATTTCACTAAATATTAATTTAAAGTAATAAAAATTATAAAGGTTTTGGTTTTGGTCCATGATGACGCTACTGTTTTTGGTTCTTATCTAGAGAATGTAGTGGAACTTTGGGAGCTGGCATCAGATCCAGAAAACGAGAACCCCAAGCTAGCACAGCTGCAGTGCACCCTGGTGGAGCAGTTCCAGGATAAAAACTCACGTGGCATCATCTTTGTCAAAACTCGAGTGGGCACACACTGCCTGAACGACTGGGTGCATACCAACCAGGAACTGCAACGTAACAACATCCACGCTGCCGTGCTTGTTGGAGCAGGCACTGGTCCTAACCACATGACGCAGGTAGAACTTAAGTGGAAAACTTACAGTTTATGAGAAGACAAAAGTTCTGTTTGACAGAAATGGTTTTGGTTTGGAGTGTAAAGTATATTTTTGTGTTATTTGTGTGCTTGTAGAGAGAGCAAAAAGATACTATCCAGAAATTCCGAGATGGCACCCTCAACCTTCTCATCTCCACCACCGTGGCTGAGGAAGGCCTTGACATTCCAGAGTGCAATGTGGTGATCCGTTACGGGCTGCTGACCAACGAGATTGCCCAACAGCAGGCCAGTGGGAGGGCTCGGGCCAAAGACAGCGTCTATTCGGTGGTGGCAAAGGCAGGTGGCCGGGAGGAACGCAAGGAGAGGACCAATGAATACCTGGAGGATTTGACATCCAAAGCAATTGACAAAGTTCAGAGCATGGGGCCCAGAGAGTTTGACATGAGGGTAAGTCTGTAGTTATTGCAAACACAATCTAGAAAAAAATTCTAGATTGTGTTTGGAGACCCTCCAGGAGACAGTCATGTTAAACCAAACCAAAAAATAAAAGTTTGTGGGAGAGACAACAAAACTACTACACTGTTTAATCCAGTAACATATTTAACCCATTTTCCCCTATGAACTCTTCATGTAGACCTTTAGAACTGTACTAGTTCTGTGGGTTATCTGACTAGAAGCTAGTTTAAGTGTGAAGTTGTGGGGCCTTATTTTAAGTATGGAGACCCTCCAGGAGACAGTCATGTTAAACCAAACCAAAGTCAATGTAAATGTAAAACATGAATGATCTTGCTGTTTTGTTTCACTAACCAAACTCTCTATAACTCTCTATATGTACAGACCAATGATCTGCAGAAAGCTACAGTGGCAGTGCGGGCACTGGAGGCCATGAAGAGAGAAGAAAAAAGGCTTCGTTTCAGCCCAAACGAAGTGCAGTTCCTCTGCCGCAGCTGTTTCACTCCTGTAGCACACGGAGACGACATTAGGATCGTGAATGACACACAGCATGTCAACATCAACTCTGAGTTTAAGTGAGGAGCTTGAATGATTATTTTGCTGAGTGAATTTGGACAGTCCAGTATTTAATTATTACCAAATCTAATATCTGTTGGTCCATTTATTGCCATTTGAGTTACTCCTACCACTAAGTAGTTCCAGAGAAGCATAAAAGAAGAACATATACAGTGGGTATGCTGCTCAAAAATCTACAAAGTCTAAGAGAATAAGTATTTGACCATTAAATTGTAGTTTCAAGTGATATAACTCATCAGCCCACAATGCTTTGCTATGGTATGCTATGCTAACAGATGGTGTACATGTTCCTTTTTAAACTGCTCAGTAATCTATAATTCCCAAGGTCCCCCAAGTGATGGGAATAACTCATTGTGCCAATTAATTTCAATAAATGATGCCAATACTTTTTTAGCCAATTCATGACTGACTTTAGTTGGTGACAGAGCTTGTTTGTGCCCAGTATAAAGTGGATCAAGGCTTTGAAAATATCTAAATAGGCGGGTTGCGTCATGAAGGACATCTGGTGTAAGGTCAGGTGCATAGACCAGAATGATCTTCTGTCACGACCCCTGATATAGAAACAGGGCAAAGTGTTGTGTTGCCCTCTTGTGGCAGTTGGTCCAAAGGCTGCTGTGTCTGGATGGTTTGACACATAACACATAACACATAATTTTATACTTAGGATAAATAGGAGAAGTAGAAGGTACAGCCTTTTTACTAACATGAGTTTAATAAATCTGTACTTGTTGGTATGATGGAGTTTAGTAAGTTTAAGACGAGAGAAAACTGACTGTGGTTTACAGGAGGTATTATAAGACTGGAGGACAGGTTTATCTAGAACGGACGTTTGAAGATTGGGAGCCTGGTCGCACCATTAGCTGTGCTAAATGTGGAAAGGTATCTACTACATACTACATTCATTTATTTATCTTCTGAATCAATCAGATTCACATATGTTTAAATCTTTCTTTTGTGCACTAATACCTGGAATTGTATATAAATAAAATCTTGAGATTACGTTCGATCCATGAAACGATCAGGTGTCTCCAGTTGGTCAGAGAGATGTATGAAATGGTGTTTTTTATCCTTGTTCTTTCTGTTCTAGGATTGGGGGTATGAGATCAAACTGAGAAAAACAATAGTCCTGCCATGTTTAAAAATAAAGAGCTTCTCGCTGAAGACTGCAGAGGGAAGCCGCACAGTCAAACAGTGGAAGCAGGTGGAGTTCCAGGTGAAGGAGTTTGAATTTGTTAAGTATGTGTCTGAGAACTTCGACCTGGAGTGAGTTTCTGCACACAGCTAGACAGCAGGAACACTTCTGATTAAACTCCACACAGCTTATTAGGCCAAGACTTTTTAGTATCTGGGAGGTTTTACTGTTTTATTTAACCACTAGGTGTCGCTGTTGTGCAATAGATTTTGTTTATTTTTATTCCATTGTTTTCTGCAGCAGAACTTAAATCAACTTATTATCAGTTACCATAGCTGCTATATTACTAATATATTACAATCCATAATGTTAACACACACAATATCCTCTGTTTACATCAACTGTATGTGAATTAGCGCCTTATTCTCCGTCCTGTCTGGATTATGTTACTGTGTTGCGTTCAGGGAAGCCAGACCTAAAGCAACTCTAAACTGGATGAATTAGTGGTAAAACTTGAAAATAAAATGAAATATAATAATATGAACAAATCAAAAATGATAATAATTTAATGCATTTTAGATATTATTTAAATAACATGTAACTAGTAACATGTTTACATAGCACTTTCTCACTTTGAGTTTAACATCTTTTTAAATGTTTTACATAGAACAGATTTTATAATGTATTTATTATTTTAAGAACATTAAGGTAGAAATCTACAATCTGTAATGAATCCCCTAAAGTTTTTTGTACCTAAAACCAAAGTCTTT
Source organism: Trichomycterus rosablanca (assembly GCF_030014385.1). NCBI lineage: Eukaryota > Metazoa > Chordata > Actinopteri > Siluriformes > Trichomycteridae > Trichomycterus > Trichomycterus rosablanca. Next base: position 4,379,100 of record NC_086009.1, on the reverse strand, counting down.
TTAAACACGTTTTTAGAGTTGTTATTTTTGGAGTTGGTATATTTGTATGTAATATTTTAGCTTTTTAATATTTAAATTATGTTTTAGAATAAAATAACATGCAATAATCTAAAAAATTTTAGGTTGAAATTACCTGGGATGGTACAGACATGTACCAAATTATTTGGTAAGATCTCAGCCCAAAGACTCAAACAAATAAATCAACATTACTGTTGCCAGTGCATGCTGAGAGTCAGGTTTAGTTCACTTTAAGCAGTGAACAAATGTTAGGTCACTTGACATGAACATCTTGTGTATAATCAGCCATAGACATCCAACTTTTCTCTGCTTGGGTAATCTTGTAAGGGTATAAACAGAAAGTAATATGACTCAAATACTTGGGCACATGAAGCACCTGCATGTGTTTTTTTATTTAAGTACCTGCACGGCTACAGGTCTTGGCACTGTTGTTATCACATCTATTGTTTGTGGGAAAGACAACAAAGCTAATACACTTCTTCATCCAGTAACATATTTAACCCATTTTTCTCATCATGTAGACCTTTAGAACTGAACTAGTTTTGTGGGTAATCTGACCAGAAGCTAGTTCAAGTCAAGCACCTTCCTGAGAGCCACCAAAAGTCCTAAATCAGCTCTCAAATGCTCAGCTAAATGTGTGGAACATATTCTACCTTACCTGTAAACCACTTCAATGAAAACATGTACATTGAGCACAGTAGTATGTGGTTTGGGACGTAGCCAGTGTCTCTGGGGGGTTGATATGCTAATGGAGCTTGGCACTTGATTGCCTGATGAATTTTAATTTATGCTGATGAATGTGAATTAAAATGCTTGACATTATGAAATGCTCCTGGTTTGTGACCTTGGGACAAACATGCCGACCAACTCTGTTCATGGACCAAACATGGGTATCACCCAAAACGACCCTTCCTGAATGCTTTGATGAAAGATACTGCTCTTGATGTGACTTTTATCCTTTTTGTCTGTTTGTATGTTTCTTTAATGATGAAATATATTTGACATGTTATTAAAAATGATTACTTTACTGTAAAAGGTGTATTTGTATCTCAATAAATCAATGATTAAGATGAATAAATGTGTTTTCCTTGGTCTCTATAAAGCCTTTGGAGTTAATTATAAATAAAATATTTAATAAATAAATGGTTTAAAAAAAATGATCAATATTCATTCATCAAATTGTTTTCATAAGTATGATTTTACTGATTACATCTGTTATTAATTCAGGCTTATTTAAATATGAAACCAGCACTAAATTAAACTATTCAGTGTGAGATCAGAAGTTTTGACCGCAACAATGTAACAGCTTTGAGTCTGAGCTTAAATCTCAGCTGTCGCCTCACAGCAAGAAGGTCCTGGGTTCGATTTCCTGGTGGAGTGGTCTGGGTCCTTCTGTGTGGAGTTTGCATGTTCTCCCGTGTCTGTGTGGGTTTTCTCCGCGAGCTCCGGTTTCCTCCCACAGTACAAAGACATGCAAGTGAACTGATGAATCTTGTGGAACCAGTAACTGTCCTGGCATGAATGTAACCAAAGTTGTGTAAAACATGACATTAAAGTCCTAATAAAAAAATAAAATGGTAACAGATGATATGGAAATTGATTTTATATACCTGTTAGAAATACATGTCACTGAAACGCCTGAATTCAGTTGTTATGAATGTTGCTCTATGGTTTGTTTCTCATGTTTTTTTTTATTTGTTCTCTTTGTTATCTTTAAATTGTGTTGTATTTTTAGCCACTAAGTCGATGTTTAAGCTCTGTTTGTAGGAGAGGACAAGGAACAAAGAGAAAACGCAGAAGGAGAGGGAAGGATGCCAACTATGGAAACTGTAAGGGACAGAAAGATGAAACTGTGTACAATGGTACTATCAGCCTAGCTTTGTTCATTCTGGATCTTTTTACCCATCATCACACTTCTGTCTATTTTAGGTTGCCCTGTCATTTTGTGCACTCACTTCCCCTCTTGCTGCGTCTCCCTTTCATTTTTCTTTTGTCCTCTCGTCGATGTGGACGGTAGGAAAAACAGCCTTGTTTCCTTTTCTTTTTCCATTCAGGGTGTAATAGCCGCTATTTTCTCCAGTCGAAAGCATATTAATGATCAGGCTGATTTGGGGAGAGAGAGACCGAGTGTGTTCCCGGGCCACTTTGTTCAGATAGCCAATATCAGCAAGTAAAATACAAGGGAAAATTGGCTTAAATTGAGTAATTTCACATCTGCACAGTGTAATTAATGGTGTGCCAGCGTTCTTCACCAATAAGAGGCGAGCTTGTGTTTGTGCATGTTTGGGAACAGAGGGTGGAAGTAAAAGAAAAAAAACTTGTTTTTCATGCCTAGGTAAGACAAAGACTAACTATATTATACAGTAAGGATGGTATATACAGTGTATCACAAAAGTGAGTACACCCCTCACATTTCTGCAAATATTTCATTATATCTTTTCATGGGACAACACTATAGACATGAAACTTGGATATAACTTAGAGTAGTCAGTGTACAACTTGTATAGCAGTGTAGATTTACTGTCTTCTGAAAATAACTCAACACACAGCCATTAATGTCTAAATAGCTGGCAACATAAGTGAGTACACCCCACAGTGAACATGTCCAAATTGTGCCCAAATGTGTCGTTGTCCCTCCCTGGTGTCATGTGTCAAGGTCCCAGGTGTAAATGGGCTGTTAAATTTGGTGTTTTGGGTACAATTCTCTCATACTGGCCACTGGATATTCAACATGGCACCTCATGGCAAAGAACTCTCTGAGGATGTGAGAAATAGAATTGTTGCTCTTCACAAAGATGGCCTAGGCTATAAGAAGATTGCTAACACCCTGAAACTGAGCTACAGCATGGTGGCCAAGGTCATACAGCGGTTTTCCAGGACAGGTTCCACTCGGAACAGGCTTCGCCAGGGTCGACCAAAGAAGTTGAGTCCACGTGTTCGGCGTCATATCCAGAGGTTGGCTTTAAAAAATAGACACATGAGTGCTGCCAGCATTGCTGCAGAGGTTGAAGACGTGGGAGGTCAGCCTGTCAGTGCTCAGACCATACGCCGCACACTGCATCAACTCGGTCTGCATGGTCGTCATCCCAGAAGGAAGCTGACGCACAAGAAAGCCCGCAAACAGTTTGCTGAAGACAAGCAGTCCAAGAACATGGATTACTGGAATGCCCTGTGGTCTGACGAGACCAAGATAAACTTGTTTGGCTCAGATGGTGTCCAGCATGTGTTGCGGCGCCCTGGTGAGAAGTACCAAGACAACTGTATCTTGCCTACAGTCAGGCATGGTGGTGGTAGCATCATGGTCTTGGGCTGCATGAGTGTTGCTGGCACTGGGGAGCTGCAGTTCATTGAGGGAAACATGAATTCCAACATGTACTGTGACATTCTGAAACAGAGCATGATCCCCTCCCTTCGAAAACTGGGCCTCATGGCAGTTTTCCAACAGAATAACGACCCCAAACACAACCTCCAAGATGACAACTGCCTTGCCGAGGAAGCTGAAGGTAAAGGTGATGGACTAAACCCAATTGAGCACCTGTGGCGCATCCTCAAGTGGAAGGTGGAGGAGTTCAAGGTGTCTAACATCCACCAGCTCCGTGATGTCATCATGGAGGAGTGGAAGACGATTCCAGTAGCAACCTGTGCAGCTCTGGTGAATTCCATGCCCAGGAGGGTTAAGGCAGTGCTGGATAATAATGGTGGTCACACAAAATATTGACACTTTGGGCACAATTTGGACATGTTCACTGTGGGGTGTACTCACTTATGTTGCCAGCCATTTAGACATTAATGGCTGTGTGTTGAGTTATTTTCAGAAGACAGTAAATCTACACTGCTATACAAGTTGTACACTGACTACTCTAAGTTATATCCAAGTTTCATGTCTATAGTGTTGTCCCATGAAAAGATATAATAAAATATTTGCAGAAATGTGAGGGGTGTACTCACTTTTGTGATACACTGTAACACCCAGTACTAACAGAAGCAAATAAAGTTTGGGGATGGTCTTTTCTACTTTCAGCATGGCTGCCTCTGTGCAGAACCATAAAAAGATGGTTTGACTAGTTGGTGTGTGGTGTGCACAGAGCCAGGCCTTCTTACCCAACATCAGTGTTAAATGAGCACAAATTCTCACAGACATACTCTGAATTCTTGTAAAAAGCCTTTCCTGAAGAGTGGAGTGGGCATACATATGAAGATTACCCCTGTCTTTGCTATAAATCTTCATATTTATGCCAACAGATTTAGAATGAGATGCCCAATGAGTTCATGGTCAAGTGTCAAGTGACCTCTGGTACTCATTCTTAACACAATCAAGAAGCTGGAGGTACATTTGTGTTTCATCCTGCTTCCATTAACATGCAGATGTTGTAGTTGCTCTAAATTGCCTATTAGTGTGAGGGTGTGATGCCCTGTAACAAATTGGCAGCATGTCCAGAGTTTATTCCTGCTTTGCACTCGGGTGATGCTGGACCCACAGTGACACTGACCAGGATAAAACAGTTAAAAAAACAGGATATGTACAATCACACAGCTAAATATACACATTTGCCTGGTTTCCCTCATCCTCATACACGACACACACCTCCACACTCCTTGCAAAAGCAAAATGATTCACTCATCTGATGGTGTCTCATGTTTGCATGTTGTGGTGTTTTCTTATTTATGAGACATGAAGATGACCCGATCCTTCTCCTCCTCCTCCACCACTCTGTTCTTCATCCCTGTTTTCACCCCCTCAGTCATCTTTTGTCTCTGGAAGAGAAGCCCACACTTACTTCCCTTTCTCTGCTCCAATATTAGAATATCAAAGAGCTGCCAAAAACCTGGATGCTTAGTATCAGTATCAGAATGAGACACACTCGAGTTCTGTCATTAATTTTACAGTATTATTCTTTTTCATCGCTGGATGCAGCTGGCGTGTGACGACCACTTAGTTGTGCTTGGTATTTTGAGATGGGTAGTAGTGCGCTACATTTACTTTGGGAACTTTGAAGACCTTGCTGGATTTTTGAAAGAACATTTTGTACCATCACTTCACTTTTGCTTCTGCTTTTTTGTTGTATAAATCTTAGTTATGTTTTCCTTTCCATTATTTATTTCTTCGGTGGTTGAATCTTGAACGTGATTCCTTTAGAGTAGGGTTGGTCAGAGTTTTTCAAACTTTATTTTACAGCGACCCACATTTTGCTCATTATTTTTTACATGACCCAGGCAACACAAGCAATGCATCTAATCTCTGTGGTTTACAAGATGTAACATAAAGCCTCCACAAGGGGGCGTTCACATTCAAGTTTATTTAATCATTATTATTTTTCTCTGTGACTCATTTTTTTCGGCTTGCAACCCACCTAAGGCACGTGACCCTAGGGTAGAGCAATGGTTCTCAATCTTTAGAGATCCTTTGTTAAGTCATCTAGGATAAAAATAAGGTTGACTATGAAATTCTAAGCAGATAACACTTGTGATTCATAAAATCTAATTGTTGTTGTTATTATTTTATTAATCTATTTATTAAGTTGGCACCTTCTGTCATGCCTATGACAATATTGTCTATGTAAAATGCATTTTTTCCTGTCGAAGTTTGCATGTACTGATATATACATGAATATGTGGTGGATTCTCACCTTGTGCTGCACCTACCACAACCCTGATCATGCTATTCAGTTGTAATTTCTCTCTTCTGTATTATCTTCTTTTTTTCTTTTTTTTTTAGAAAACTGTGTGTCTAGAAGAACCCCCACTTCTGTACAGTACTGGTAAAGGTCATTTTTTAGTAGAAACAGGACTTAAGTATGACCGCAGCTTTAGACATGGTGGTATCACTAAATATCCTTCCCTCGGAAGGCTGCCAGGTTGCCACTGTTGGGCCCTTGAGCAAGGCCCTTAACCCTTAATTGCTCAGACTGTATATGGTCATGGTTGAAAGTGGCTTTGAATAAAAAGCGTCCGCTACATGCTGTCAATGTAAAAACCTAAACAAGCTACAGTGATCAGACAGGCCATAATAAGTGACCCCATGCTGCTCCTATTAAATGGCCTCTGAATGAAGTCCTAATGAGAGCAGATGGAGTCTGGCTGGATTTTGTGGATCCGCTATAAAGTGGCAGTCGGTTTTAAAGCAAATGAATCAATTGTACATGCGGCATCATTACTCCATCGCTCAAAGAAAGTGCAGCCACAGGGACAGGACATGAAAATAACAGCCTGTCTGGCCGAGGCTGACATCGCTCACAACACAAGGAATTCTGTGTGTATTAATGTGCAGGCGTGTATCTGGTGGGAACTTCTGTAAGCTGGGTGGTGGGATGGTGTAGTAAAACTGGGTTTGCTCTGATGGGAAATAGCTATTTATGTAGTGGAAAATGGAGTGAACTCTCACACACACATTATGAGTGTACCCTGCAGGCACAGGTAACCTTCAGCAGCAAATGCTGCCATTAAAAATTTGAAACTGTAAAAAAAAAAAAAAGCAATGGGGGTTGGAGGTAAAGTGGTTGTATTAAAATGGGGGGAGGGGGGTGTATGGCGGCTAGACCACACCAGATCAGAGCAGTTTGACTGATGGGAACAAGTGACCCTGTGTTTCCAGCAAAAATCAAAAGATGTTGTGGTTAACACACAAGCGGCCTCTCATACATCGTTCCACCCTGAACAAATGTCTTATCTGTTGATTTGCTCCAGTGATCCTTTAACTTGCCTGTTCCTCATATTAATATCATGCTACTTGGAATTTCAACAGTATGTAGAAGAATTGCAAGAAAAAATTAAAGAGATTTACCCCTAGTGAGGTACCATTTTGATACATACAAATTGGCATAGATTCCACAAGACTGAAATTCCACAAAAATGGTTAAGCACCTTCTTTTAAAAAAATCCCCTAAAGTGGTATTTAGATTTTGGTGGATCTTAGCTGTGCCATTTTAGAAACGTAAAATGTGTCCTATTCTATTCAGTGAGAAGGCTTTTGGCCATAAATAGCTCATAGAATAGTCAGTGCTCAAACAATCAACGTCCGAATGTACTTTTTCCCTGTGCCAGTGGAAGTCTCTTCAAAAACTTTTTTGATCGCATTAAAAAATTGGTATTAATAAATGAATAAATAGAGTGAGAGAGTGCGGAAACTTTTTGAAGAACCCTCGTATTATACATGTATACTGATTTCCTTCACTAGGCTGTTCCTTCTTACTTCAGAGTTCTAGCTTGATCTTTTGAATAGCCACTAAGTCTGTATATATCAAGCGCTCTTACACCTCATGTTTTCTTTCTCCTCTGCTGATTGGTTGTTTTTGAAACACAGACCAGTGTAGCATGAAAGCACTTCTTCTGTCTCATCTGATGACTAGTTTGTTGGGCTGAAACAATCACTTATGTCCACAGATTTCTAGCATGGATGAGAATCCGTTTTCCATCAATGCTGTGCCGCAGGATTAAGCTACAGATTTACTGCTGCTGTTGATACTAAAGTCTAAAAGAAAAAGAAAAAAAGAAAGAAAGAGTAGAGAGGTATTCTCTTGAGGTTAAATAGTTTATCTGGTTGTCTGGTGGCTTACCTGCCGGAATTGAAGTGTTTTGTGATTGTAAAGCGGTGCACAATACGAGTACTTGGCTTGGCTACAATGTGTTACTATAAAATCAGTTGTGTGATAGCAATTGATCAGACATTCAGCAATCTCTAACACAATAAGCAATCATAATAACATGAAGTAGGGTCTAAGGTTTTAATCTGGTATTGCCTTATGATGTTTGAGTTGAAAACACAATGTATAAATTATTAATTTAACACAAATTACATATTATTAAGAAAAAAACAGCCAACAGAGACCGGATTTGCAGCAGCAATGAAGAATCTCTGTTCACGTAGGTTACTGACCAATCAACAGCTCACTGCTTTTTAGATTTGCAGCATCTTCATTTTATTGTCATGTTTTTAACCACTGCTATATTCTGGTCAGGACTGCGGCAGGCCTGGCATTCCCGGAATTACTTGGCGCTATGAAGTAGCACAAACGGACAGTCAATCCATTGTGAGCCTTGAGTTTCTCCACACAATTTCATGTGTCTTCCTTGTAATAAGAGATGTGATTTAACACACAGATGGTTGGATAAATTTAGCTAATGAGCTAAACCAGTGTCTCAAAGTGCAGGTCCAGTGACACTCAAAGACAATAAAACATTAACCTAAATAGTCATGTTGATAATTCATTTTCATAAAGGTTGTTTTTTAATTATTTGTTGAATCTGATAGTGTACGGTTTAAAGGTGCACCTGTTATTCTCAGTTTTCCTCACACTGGCACTGGTCATTGTGAAAGGAAGTACTTTTCCGTGATGTTATCAAGGTCTAAATTAAGTCACAGTTCTCTTCTATCCAGTGCTCCATCTGTTCAGGTCTGAAGGCTCCTCTCAGCTGGCTTTGGTAGAACTATTGTATCTGACATTTAAAGGAATTTGTTATGAGAATATTTGTGCTGCTCAAAACAACTTTTTAAATCTATGTACTTACTTAAATATAGCAAATCATGACTGTGGGTGGGTCGGTGACTGGTGAGTGTGAGTAAGTGAGTGTATAGGGTGCTTTGGTGGCTGGCTGAGTGCAGTGAGAATCAGTGAGTATTAAAACTGAATGTCACTTTCTTGCTATGCCACTTGATTATATTATTGTGTGTACAGGTGTGTGTGTGTGTGTGTGTGTGTGTGTGTGTGTGTTTGTGTTTGTGTTTAAATGCAGTCTTGTGGGTGGATTAGGTAACACCACTCAGAGGCACTCAGCTGCTCCTCATGATGCCTGTAGTTAAGGGCTCTCAGTACTAAAGTGTCCAGTGAAAGGTGCATCATCTCTGCCTTCGTTCTGCTGCTGTGGGTCACGTCAAGAGACTTACTAGCAGCACATCATTTCAACATGACACTTTATAATTAACCTCAAAAGGTATGCTATGTTCAACACACAATATTTGGCATAAAGTATGATGGCACCTCACCATGAGCCCTGGTAGCACTAATTGGGACGTCAGCTTGGCTTTGCAGCTGTGAAAGACTGCACCCTTTTGGAAAGGCTTTTTACAAGTTTTGGGGTATATCTGTGAAAATGTACAAGTATGGCCTGGCAAGTACATTGAAAAAAAGGCCTTCCCCAAAGTTTTATACATGTCTCTTTCAACCGTATGTAAACATTTGACTTGAACTGTATAACAAAGTTTGTTAGTAACAGGAGAGAGGGACTTTAATTTAAGACACTCTGGGAGTAAATGGAATCTGATAAAAGGCGACTGATTTCTGTCCCTCATGCCGGTAATTGCTTGTATTATAAACACTGTGTAGGACAGACGTGTGCGTGTGTGTGTGTGTGTGTGTGTGTGTGTGTGTAGTTCACACACACAAGGGGAATTAAATGAGTCTCTTTATGTTCAGTCCCACACAGAGAGCAGCTCTCAACAATCACTGACTCACTCTGTTTCCTCTTAACACACACTCCTCACTGGCTTTTAGCATAAAATGACTAAAGTAGACTTTGTATGCTACTGGAATTCACAACACTGAGCAGAGAAGGGCTTGGGTATCACTGAAGGCTACGGCTAACGCTACCCTAGTGTATCACGAATTAGAAACCAGCTAGTTTACTTTCTATGAATTCTGTTAATGCATAAAAGCCTTTGGATTCAAAGCAAAGTGGCCTGATACAACAAACCTATCACACTGCAATGTGTTTACAATGTGAAAATCACTAATAGGCTAATGTGTGTCTGGAACGGCACTAATTCTTGTACTCACCTTAAAGATCCATTTGATTTCCTGATTCACTATAGAAACACAGAGGCCAGTGCCCATGTTCTAAGTGCTTGGGCTTCCTGGCACATGCTTATCGTTGCTCTGGTCCTTTTTCTCAAACACTGCGTCATCTCCTCACTAAATCCAGGTTCATTCTTTGTGCAGCTTGGTTGATAAGAAGTACTTTATCCCTGAAAATTTTAACAGAGCCTAGGACAAAGCTTAGTCAACAGAATTCAAGTGCATTTGCAATTCGTTGACTCAAGATGGTAGGTGATGGGCTTTCCAAGTGATGTGTTTGCTCTATCATCAGGACTGCAAACTTGTGATTTCCCCAAAAAAGACAGTAAAATAAATATGAAATAACTTGGGGTGTCAGTATATGTGCAGGGGCCCAGGGGGCACTCAAGTATAATTTATATGTAAGAAAGCAGTTCAGTGACCACTGTTAGAACATGCACCTGCATGTACATAACTGTGACCTATTAACAGGATTTAATATTCTATAATAATTAAAGGGTTATGCAGATTTTTCCAGCTCACCTTCACATTGTTGGTTTAATTTGTAAAACATCATCATCATCTATAAATCTCTCATACGTCTCCCAATTGTCCTGCCTGAGAGATCTTGTGTATCTGTCTAAATCAACCTTTCTATTCAAATACAGTGTGTTCCACTTTACAGGGTGGATTTGGTGGGCACACAAGACTTAATGACACGTAAATTTTCATTTTTCTTCCTTCCATTCTTCCTTTTTATCTATTCATTGTGTGCTTTTTGCAGGCCCTCAAAAGACTCCATTAAGCTGCATTTGAAAGTGCCTTTTGTTTGAAAGCTTGATGTGCACTTTTCCGGCTCATTGCCATGGAAACCAGGTGAGTCAAATGGAAAAGTCAGGACTGATTGGACACATTTTGATTACGGGGAATGTGTGTGTGTGTGTGTGTGTGTGTGTGTGTGAGTGAGTGAAAAGATCATGTGTGTGTACATGTGTTTAAGCAGGGTGTGATGTGGCCGCTGGTAATGTTGGGGGGATTGTATTTCGTGCTTAACTGTGTTTCTCTGTTGGTTTATTTTGGTTGACTGCTCCCGGCCTCTAGTGCAGAATGTCAAAGCACTGATCCACAGGCCAGCAGAGGTCCATGTGCGTTTCCACCAGCATCCATCAACCACGTGTTGACAGTAAGACGGGCAACTCACATACGCACAAAGGACAAGCATGCTACTGGATGCTACTGCATGGTACTGAATTCTACTGGATTCTTCTGATATTCAATCAAGGGTTTATCTGTGGCCAGAGGCTTTGACACAGGTGGTTTTAACCATTTCAAGTTTAATTTTAGTGTACAGAAAATGTGAAGTTCTGTGTACACATGTCAGACGTGTACAAATGTTTATACACTTTTTTAGAAAACTCCTTTAATCTTTAGATTTTTTGGCCACAATCTGGGTTACATCTGAAAAGATTAAAATATAAGGAGTGAACAAAATAACAAAACCTATGTGCATAATAATATATCAATAATATATTATTTTAAGGATTACTCTGTGCTGAATTGTGTCACAGATGTGTCTGAGATCAAGGCTTGACTACAATCTATTTATTGAATCACAGTGGATCACAGTGGACTATATGGGCAAAAGAATACCTATTTGGATACATGACCATGAGCTTATCGTCCTTCCCATTCTCAGTCCTCTCCATTTCCTTTAATCATACCAGTCTCCCCTATTCTAGGCAGACTTTCCACAAGATTCCACAAGTGTCTGTGGGAATTTGTGCCATTTTAATCAAAATAGCATTTCAAAGGTCAGGCACTTTTATTCACAATCAACATTGCAGGTCATGCTAAATGTGTTCAGTGGGAATGAGGTCAGGGAGTTCCTTTACACCAAACTTGTTAAACATGTCTTTATGGACCTCGCTTTGTGCACAGAGGTATGTTCACACTGAAACAGGAAAGAACCTTTTTCAAACTGTTGCCACAAGGTTGGAAACCATTTATTTATGTAATCAATTTTATAAACCTGTTAGTTACGCTTGTGCCGGAACCAACTGTGCTCAGTTGTTTGAAAGGGTGTCCACATATTTTTGGCCATATAGTGTACTAGCAACTTGACCTTATACTGACACTGTCTGCCACTCAGTCTTTAATTACAGATGGATTAATCTGTAGTATCAAAGCTTTATTCAACTCCTATCACACAATCTGAAATTAGCTGAGTGAAGGTCAGCTTTGGCTTTGGTCTAATTAGCTTACTGTCCAGTCTTGTTAGAGCTTTGGCAGAGATTCATATTTCATACAGAGTTTAAATTTATGACTGGCACACAGAAACAAAACACATGCAAGAGTCAGCTCAATCCAGTGGCTAAATTCCATAAAACACTTTACATAATGTATAACAATGAATCTAATACAAATGAATCTGATACACTGGAATGTTTACTTTTTTCTTATCATTTTGCAATGTATCAAATGACCATCATCCATCAAAACAGGCACTGAATTACCAATCAAACAGCAGCATATTTTCTCCTACTGCATCTAAAACAATCCATCAGACTGAAAAGAAGAGAAATTCCTTAAGGGTTGTGATATGTCCAGAGCCAAACCACATACATAAGGAACCACATACTTACCACTATTGTGCTCAAGCTGAAGTCAATAACAAATCTGATGTGGAGTAACTCCAGTGACCTGCACAGAGCCCTGACTTCAACCCCATTAAACATTCATTCATCCAACATCAGTGCCTTACCTTACAAAATGTGGGTTTTCTGAAAATATGATGGTGTGTGTGTGTGTTGCTGATCCTTATCAGGGTTCCGCTGAATCCAGCACCAACTTTAAATACTAGAGCAGGGCACACAATCTATCATGGGGCACAACACAGTCCCACATTCATTTACTTAATCAGTTTAATGTTTATAAGTAGGAAATTGGCCTGTCAATGTTTGTACCCAGGTGAAATCCCAGGTATAATTCGACTGCATAAAGATTTCAAACACTCAGGTGAACATTGTTAATAGATTCCCTTATTCTTTTGTTAATTTTTACTAACTTGGACATGGTGCTACTCCATTTTAGAGCAACACACTCGCATTTACTAACTCATTAACACCTAAAAACAATAAAGATTTGCCAATCCACTTTCTGTATGTTATTGGATAGTTGGAAGAAACTGGAGTACCACAAGGAAACCTACTTGGGCATGGGAGGAACATGCAAAATTCCTCACAGACTGTCACTGGAGGCAAGGAGTGTTCCATGTGCCCTGGACATATGTTGCTTTTTTTTAGCACCCACAGTACCAATTGCACCTATAGATAACCTTCAAAAAGCAAAATATTGATAAGACATTGCATACTAAGGTACTGAACTAGTAATCAGAAGATTGCTGGTCCAAGCCCCATCACTGCCAGGTTGTTGCTTTTGGACGGTCCTCAACCCTTAATTGCTTAAACTGTCTGTCACAGTACTGTAAGTCGCTTTGGATAAAAGGGGCAGCTGTAGCCTAGTGGTTAAAGTACTGGACTAGTAATCAGAAGGTTGCTGGTTCAAGCCCCACCACTGCCAGGTTGTTGCTTTTGGGCCCTTGAGAACGGTCCTCAACCCTCAACTGCTTAGACTGTCTGTAAACTGTTACAGTACTGTAGGTCGCTTTGGATAAAAGTCTAGTGGTTAAAGTACTGGACCAGCAATCACACGGTTACTGGTTTAAGCCTCACCACTGCTAGGTTGCCACTGTTGGGCCCCTGAGGAAGGCCCTTAACCCGCAATTACTTAGACTGTATACTATCACTGTACTGTTAGTCGCTTTGGATGAAAGTGTCTACTAAATGCCAAAAATGTGAATGTAAATGTTATAATCAAGAGCGGTTAAAGTACTGGACTAGTAATCAGAATTTTGCTGGTTCAAGTCCCACCACTGCCAGGATGCTGCTGTTGGGCCCTTGAGCATGGCCCTTAACCCTCAATTGCTTAGACTGTATACTATCACAGTACTGTAAGTCGCTTTGGATACAAGCCTAGTGGTTAAGGTACTGGACTAGTAATCAGAGGTTGCTGGTTCAAGCCCCACCACTGCCAGGTTGCTGCTGTTGGGCCCTTGAGCAAGGCCCTTAGATTGTATACTGTCACAGTACTGGAAGTCGCTTTGGATACAAGCATCTGCTAAATGCAGAAAATGTAAACGACTATTTTGTGAGGAGCGTCCTGTCCAGTGCGCGCGCACTTGAGTGGAAATAGTTGGTGTGTGGCGGCGGCGCCGCGCGCAATGACGCGCGTGTGTGAGCGAGCTGATAACCGGCGCGAGGCTCGAGCTCAGTAGCTCGGTGTGTGTGTGTGTGAGAGGAACATCAGCTCTGAGAGTCATGTTGGGTTCTGAGGAACACGGAGAGCACGGACACGGAACCACCGGTAAGAACCACACTATCCTGTATCACGCGTTTTGGCTCGTCTTGTTTAACCCGGGGACGTTTCTCAGACTGAACCCAGGCTGTGAGTTATAAACAGTAAACTAATGTAAGGTTGTAACAAGTGTCCGTCACTTCGTGCTGACATTCCCTGTCACGGTTGACCGGTGAAATATGAAACTACGGCGGTATTATTGTCCCGATGAGAATGACATGAGGGCACAAGTGTTTGAATGGCGACAAATGTTGTGGTAGTGTTTGGATGGCTCATTCCTCCTTAGAAAACTCGTACAAGTTCTATAGAAAGTGTCTGAACTGGTTTAAAGAGTTTTACTTATATGCAGTACCTGATTGAGCGAGTTGACTAAACTGTGCAACATCACGTCTCTGATATCGCGATACCTGAGACAAATAAATGTTTGTCACGATATCTGGCTCTTCCACCAAATGTATAAAAGTAAAGTCTGGCTCGGTGGGTAGCACTGTCGCCTCACAGCAAGAAGGTCCTGGGTTCGATCCCCAGTTTGCATGTTCTCCCCGTGTTTGCGTGGGTTTCCTCCGGGTGCTCCGGTTTCCTCCCACAGTCCAAATACATGCAAGTGAGGTGAACTGGAGACACTTAATTGTCCATGACTGTGTTTGATATTAAACTTGTGAAATGATGAACCTAAACGTTAAAATCCTAATAAACAAACAAACAGTGGAGTGTTGTGATTTATTAAGGGTGGCACGGTGGTGGCTCGGTGGGTAGCACTGTCGTCTCACAGCAAGAAGATCCTGGGTTCGATCCCCAGGTGGAGCAGTTTGGGTCCTTTCTGTATGGAGTTTGCATGTTCTCCCCGTGTATGCGTGGGTTTCCTCCCACAGTCCAAAGACGTGCAAGTCGTGTTGTGTTAACAATGCAAAAATTATTGGTATAGTCCAACAGTTTGAAACACTGTGACCTTACTTTACCTGGAATGGATATGATGCTCAGCTGAACATGAGGATCTAATGTCAAATTTTACTGAATTTACTATTGAAGTTCTAATAAACATTAAAACTTAATCATGGAACCTAAACATGTATGTTTAATGGTGTGTAATGATAAATGTTTTGGTCTGATGTGATTGTTTGGAGAACATCACTTATCTCACAGTATCACTATACTTAGAAAAGTGTATTTGAATGTTAATACAGTGTGGCATCCTCTGTTGTCTTTAACCCGGCATCAGCTGTCTTATGTGACAGTGTATAACATTTAAGAAAAAGAACAAAAAAATGGTCATTTTAAGACTACGTATTAATGATAAATTCTCTGTCATACAACCTACTCAGGTCTGTGTTTTTGCTGCATCTGCTTTTCTTAGTTTTAACTGATAATCATAAAAGCTTAATCAACAACTTTTTCAATTTAAAGTATTTTTTTTAAACTAAAGGCAAAGTTATATTTAAAAAAATAGTATTTCGGTTTTAGTAGACAGAATGACGTGAAAACAAGAGGAGAAGCCGCAGTGCTTAGCAGATAAGCCCCATTATCTTTTGGGAGAATGTTCTTTGTATATGTCAATCAGAATCAGAATACTGTCTGGCTAAAATCAAATACAGCATTTCGTAGTAGAAACATTTACCAATGATGGTGTGAGGGTGCTTTGCTGCATTAGGACCTGCGTGACTTTCAGAAGCTGAGGGAGTGATGAATTTTACTCTCTTAAAAAATCTTAGGACAGTAATCCCAAACACAAAAGCAAGTTCACACCTAAATGACTTGAACCCAGTAGAAGAACATATATATTTTTAGATTGTACAATGTCAAATGTATCTACAGATACAGTAAACCTTACTGCTTTTATACCTTCAATGTGTGCTGGATCTTCTGGTACAGTGACTGGTGCTAAAAATTGGTGTAACCTTGTGGGATTTAAGGGTGTGAAATTGGTTTGTAGATGGAGTGTAAGAGATGTTGTTTTCACCTGCTTAAACTGTGAATTGACTGCACAAAAAGTATGCATGTGTCCTGCACTCTCTCACTTGAATGTCCTTTTCATGACTCACTATGCATTTTTAATATGACACAGATCTGGACTGCAGGCAGGTCAGTCAAGCACACTCTGTGTCTCCGAAGCCATGATGTTGTTCACACATATGCAAGATATTCATGTATCCGCACCATGGTCACTAATGCAAGTGACTATAATTATCACAGTAGCATGACGGTTTCTCATACAGTGCCATTTGAGGGTTTGAAGGGTCACACATTTTTAACATTGGTTTCCAGTCTTGCGCTGCAGGGACTGAGATTTCTTCAGATTTCCTGAATCTTTTCACAGTATTATGTATGGTAGATGGTGAGATACCTGAAATATTTTCATTGAAAAAATATTGTTTTTAGACTGATTGAGGGACGGCACTGTGGCTCGGTGGGTAGCACTGTCACCTCTCAGCAAGAAGGTCCTGGGTTTGATTCCCGGGTGGAGTGGTCCGGGTCCTTTCTGTGTGGAGTTTGCATGTTCTCCCCGTGTCTGTGTGGGTTTCCTCCCACAGTCGTAAGATGTGTAAGTGAGGTGAACTGGAGACACAAAATTGTCCATGACTGTGTTTGACATTAAACTTGAACTGATGAATCTTGTGTAACCAGTAACTACCTGTCCTGTCATGAGTGTAACCAAAGTGTAAAACATGACGTTAAAATCCTTTTAAAATAAATGAAAAATTATGGAAGAGTAATACCCCATGATCAGTGGAGCGCAAAGAGCTGATGGCAAACTCAGAGCAACAGGTACTACAATCAACACATGCTCGGTAGCCTTCAATAACTTCTTAGAGCCGCACCACGACAAAAGAACAGACTCAACCACCAGTCAAACCAACTCCCTCCTACTCTTTGATTAATGTGTGAAGTTCCTGTTATATTCTTTCTTTGGCAGGCAGTGGCCACTTTACCCAGCATCTTTTCAGGATGTTTGCCTGGGTGTGTGTTTGTGTGGATGTGAGCAAGTGAAAGTTCCAAGTTGTGCCTGCTTCACATTTCCTCTTCCTCATTTCAGACTAATTGCACACTCGCTGAGTGGCATGATGACATTATGGCCACCATAAAAGAGTTTGCTGAACCTGTTTAACATAGGGCACACTCTTTCTATCCCTCTCTTTTGTGTGAATTTAAAAGTTTTAATGTTTCTTGGTTAAGGTGAGGAGGTCAAGATTCAGAAGTTGACATATCGAATGTTTTTGCTTTTGGCTAAGGTGGAGAAGTTAGAATATTGACAGTAATAATGACAGTTGATCTTTTTTTTTTTCAATTAGACAATGATATATAAGCCTGTTTGACCAGACCTCAGCGCCTATAGCACAGCACAGCACATGATAAACATTTAGGTTAACAAAGACTCAATACTGTCAGTACTGCAGATGGAATCTCATGTCTGGCATGTTTTAAGAGAAACACACTTCTCTTTAAACAGCTAGTACGGTGTACAGTACTCCAGACGTACTCCTTTCTTCACCTCTCTAACACGTCAGGTCTCATGTTATACACTTACGAGCACTTGCACATGCTTGACGTCAGAATCCCTTCCACTCGCACAGAGCGGCCGTGAGTGTCGACCTCTTTCGGCTCTCAATACTGACTGCTGATGGAATTATCTCATGTCCACCCACTTATCTTAAAACATGTTACACACACTTCTCTTACAACAGCTAGTACAGTGTACAGTACTCCAGATTTACTTCTTTCTTCACCTCTCTAACACTCCATGCTTCATGTTATACACTTACGAACATTTGCACAAGCTTAGCGTCAGAATCCCTTCCACTCGCACAGAGCGGCCGTGAGTGTCAACCTCTTTCAGCTCTCTTTTTGTCAATGCTTGTGAGGGCGAGTCGGTGACCGCATTGTGTCTGACGGCTACATAAGGCGATATGGTGCATAACCTGCCCTTTTTCTGTGGTAGCTCTTCAGCACCCTGCCACGTTACCACCCGCCAGCAAGAGCTCAACTGAGGACAGAGTCAGCGGGTGGGTGCCTGGAGGTCTTAACAGCTAATGTTTCAGCACTATGGCCCCTCTGTTTCTGCCTGCCAGACAGAGGGTACTGTGCCCTCCATATGCTTGAACATACACACACGCCCTCTAACCAAACGACCTTCACAGGCCCGGAGTTTGATGCCTGTTCCCACTTGACTTAAGCCTGCAGTCTCAAGATGTTTGTGTAAAGTAAAAGAAGCCAAATGTTGGCTTGTGTTTAAAGAGAGAGGGTTACATGTATACACACATACACACACACTCACACACTCACACACACATGTGCCAAATGCGTCAAACCAGCAACACTGATTTGTGCCTAACAGTGTGCTTCTGTGTAAGCATGGGGTGGAAACACACACATACAAACAAATAACACACACATGAATAGAGGGCTAAGTGAGAGAGCAGGTAGGCAGCACCCTCTTTATTTCCTGTTGGACTCTTTAGTATGAAAGGAGGCACTGTTGCCTCATCAGCAAGGAGTTTGCATTTGTGTGTGTGTGTGTGTTTGTGTGTGTGTGTGTTTATCAGTCTGCCAGTTCATTCATATACATGGTAGCACGGAGCAGCCCGTCTCTGAAGCAGTCTGTATTACTAGGCCTAAATACTTGACACACATTCACAGACACACAGCAAACCTGAACTGAGCCTTGCGACACGTCTTTGCGACCGATTTCACACCCATTACTAGTGTAAATACCAGGTTACCTTTACCAGGAGTGACACTAGGTTAACATGACCTATTACAGTTCCCCAATTCCCCATGCACTGTGTCTGATGGAATTTAAGTTTTCTATTATCAGATGCATCATTGCTCAGCTTGACGGTGCTTTATTAAGGTTTTTATTGCTTATTCTCTCAAACGTTTTCTCATTACGAGTCTTTAATGTGCTACCGGCAGCTCATTTGTTTCTTATTCATTCATATTTGCAGATATTTATTGTGTCTGGGATTGGGTTTACAAGAAGGAAGGGTTGTTTTGTTGCAGTGTAGGTGGCGACACGTGGCTCAGTGGGTAGCACTGTCGCCTTACAGCAAAAAAATCCTGGGTTTCATTCCCAGATGGAGCATCCAGGTCCTTTCTGTGTGGGGTTTATATGTTCTTCCCGTGTCTGCGTGGGTTTACTCCGGGAGCTTCGGTTTCCTCCAAACAGTACAAAGACATGCAAGTGAGGTGAATTGAGATGCTAAATTGTCCATGACTGTGTTTGACTTTGAAAAGACTTGAATTGATGAATCTTGGGTAACCAGTAACTACGTGTCCTGTCGTGAATGTAACCAAAGTGTGTAAAACATGACGTTAAAATCCTAATAAATACATTAATATTGTAGGGTAGGGTAAACTGAGATTGTGCCAAACAATTGTTAATAATTGTTTAAACTGTTAGTGTGTGGTACCTGTTTGTTGTTACAGTGTCTTAACATTTTATAAAATGCCAAGTAATACACAGCTTGTAAAAACTGACATGTTCAGATATCCCCAGAAATATTAAAAACATATACAAGAAGTCACATGGTTTTTGGGAGGGGGGTTCTCTCAAATAGAAAGACTCCCCAGGTTGCACTGTGTGTACCACCCTTCACAAACAATACCTGGCAGAGTTTAAAACAATATCATAAAATAATAAATTACAGGTGACAATAAAAGCCACATCAGAATAGCAGATACTGTGGTTGTATGTTGGGAAGTTCCAGACTACACTTTAAATACATACATCACAAATTCTACCCAGGTACATTATGATCATTACAGTTTGTTTGTCATGTTTTACACTTTGGTTACATTCATGACAGGAACGGTAGTTACTCATTACACAAGATTCTTCAGTTCACAAGGTAATATTGAACACAGTCATGGACAATTTAGTGTCTCCAGTTCACCTCACTTGTACGTCTTTGGACTGTGGGAGGAAACCGGAGCACCCAGAGGAAACCCACGCAGACACGGGGAGAACATGCAAACTCCACACAGAAAGGACCTGGACCGCCCCACCTGGGGATCGAACCCAGGACCTTCTTGCTGTGAGGCGACAGTGCTACCCACTTAGCCACCGTGCCGCCTGATCGTTACAGACATCCTAGAGTAACATACTTGTACTGCTTCCTAGAGTAACATATTTACTGTTATGAGCACATTGATAAGGACGAAGTTTCTCTTACAACACTTCAGTAAAATTGAGATAATTATGGTATTAATTATTTTTATTCCCAGGCAGACGGACGTGTCATCAATCGCATACTACTTTAGTCATTAGAATTGAAATGACAAATTAGTGTGAAGCATGTGGATTGGGACGCAGCTCTCAGTTTAGTCTACACTGTAGTTCATTAATCTTCCTTTTTAACAACCTGGTTTTTAATATCAGTGCATTGATACAGGGTATTATTGAGACGCATTTGAGAATCCATTTTTTATCTATACACACTCGCCATCCATCTCTAAACAAGTCCTCCCCCAGATCACAACCTGACCCCGAGCCCAGCACTCAAGGTGCCGTGAGGCCCGAAAACCTGCAGCTCTAAATGGTGGTGGAGGAGGCGGTGACGTCTGGACCGAGCTGACTCATTGCAGGGTCGTGTAGATAGAGGCTCTTGATTTTAGAACGCTTCTGTGAAATCTCTTTTTGTCAGTCTCTATTTTTACTCACTTCTCTATCTCGGACTGACTGTGATTGGACCTGTGCTGGGTGAATCACAGGCGCATTGTGGGTAGAGAGGTGGATGTAAGGTGAAGGGAATTAGTTTTATAAGGACAGGTAAAGTTGGTTGTCGTTATGCTGGTGTGTGTGTGTGTGTGTCTGTGTTTGTTTTTTATTGGTTTTTGTTTTGGACAAAATTACCATGCTTTTATTATGTGTCATTGTTGGAGCGTGTGAAATTGTGCTAGAACAGTAGCTAGAAAGCCAATGTCTTGTGATTACATATTTTCTTTGGCTTTGTGGGGTGCAGCAGGCACTCAGGTGGGCTACAGTATTGCCCCACATCTTTAAGGACCTGGGTTTGATTCTATGTTATGCTAACATGGCATTGTATTGCACAGTGGTAAGCCTAGTGGATGGAGCTTTGGGCTATCAAATGGAAGGTTGTGGGTTCAAATCCTGACTCTGTCTTGCAGCCACTCTTAAGCAAGACCCTTAACCGAGATATGCGAATAAAACATTTACTTGTACTGTACGCTGTATATGTATAAATGACAAATAAAGATGTTCCATCTGCTCTGGATCATTATCTTATTGCTGCAGCATGTGAGTGGTGCACAGCTAAAGGATCTTTGTGTTAGTTATGTGTAGTTTGTGTGGAATTCAGCATGTTCTCACAACGTCTAAGTGTTTTAGATGACTAGTTTTCATCCACATCCCAAACACATGCTGGTAGGTGGATTGGCTATTTTAAATTCTAAATAGGAAGAAAGGGATTGTGTGCAAATGCATTTATGAGTAAGAGAAAATGAGGTGCACTTTGATCTAGTGTATTAGGTGAAGCAGTGTTGTTGGGATTTTGTAAGTACCCTTTTGGGAATTTGAAGTAAACTTAATGGCTCTGTTAGTGTTTATTGTAGGTCTACAGTTAGAGACTAGAGCTATTTTCTTTTTTCATGCACAATGTGTGTTAATCTTCTAGTAATTTTTTTTTATCAGTGATCACTTTTTGATCACCGGATGCTGTAGGATGTTTATTTTCATCTGAGTACTGTTCTTTTCAGACTACTGTCACTCCATTCAAATACAATGATGTTCGAGTTAAGCTTTCTGGTTTCATCGCTCCACTCGACCATTTCTTTTCATTCAGTGTCTCTTGATCTCACTTTTACTCTCTCGCTTACTATTGACCTCGCTCTTGATCTCCCATTTGATCACTCTCTCAAACTCCTTTTTCCAATCTCTCTTTTCACATCCTTAAATAGCTTTAGCATGGCCTATTTAGTAGCATTTTAATTGTCTTGGCATCTGGCTTTGTCCTTGGCACACATTCTTAGCTTCATTTATATTGCATGGCTTAAGAGCAATTATGATGGAGAACATAATAACCAACTGTGTTGTGCATGACGGAGGTTAATCTAAAGCATGGCTCTCCTGACATTGTAAGGAAATCAGGTGTAGTGTGGCGTGGATATTAGACGGGCTAAATATTTACTTCTAAAAGTCACTGTGTAGTTTTTTTTACAGAGGTTCTGTAAAAGTCACTGAGCAAATCATAATGAAGTGAAAGGAATGTAAACAGAAATGCTGTTTTTGGTTGGCGCACTATTCCCCTCTCAGATTGACATTAATGTGTTTTAAAGTCCTAACAATGCTGCTGTACGTGCACGACTCACCAGTACAACACACACTACCATGTTAATACTATGCAGGTGTCACTGCAGTGCTGAGAGTGATTCACCACCCAGTTAATATCTGGTCAGTAGGGGTTCTATTGGGGTCCCATTTGATTGATAAATGGGGTACAGGGTATAACACAATGTATAAAGCAACAGATGGATTAAGATCAGTGATTGTATACCTACAAAGCTCATCTGGATGGTGGATGTAGCTTATAAAATAAAAAAAAGGAAATGTACATACCGGATAGACGTACCTAATAAAGTGCTTGGTGTGTGTGTGTGTGTGTGTGAGTGTGTGTGTAAGGGGTTTTGAGGGAAAAAAATATGGAATTAAATCCAAAAAACATAAAGAGGTTCTGTACCTCTGTGGTCAAGCAAATTCAAAATAACATTTGCCTTAATGAATGTTTGGGCGCTTCTCACCCCTCCTTTCATCTCCATGGTGTATTTTTTACTTTGCGCTTACCGTTGATGGATGGTGCCAAATCTACCACGACTCTAAACGGGATAAACAGCAGTGAGTAAAAAATTATGAATGTGTCTTTTGGTAGGTATAAAGTATTTTTTTTATGAAAGCTAGACCACTAGCATACCCACTAGATGAGTAGATGCTCTGTACAATCTGTATAAAATCAGGGTTAATCCAGTAACTGGCAACCCTGGCATTACAAAAAATCTAATAAAAATCTGACAACAATGTGAATTAATCTCTGTCAGGAAAACTGCAGTGTTTCTGACTGCATGAGAAATGGGACTGTGCAAGATGCTGTAAGTTTCTTATCACTTACCCAGACCACACACATCACAGCAGCAGCTGTTTTACAAACAAATCGACTTATTTTCTCTCTTATTTTGGAATTTTGTTTGATAGTCTGTCTCTCATGGTGTGCTGGTTGTTAAGATCATTTATCCTTCTTTAAATCGCTGTAAAAATTCATAACTTAAATTTGATGTATTGGTTAATTATGGAAGAAGTAACTGATTCCTTGGCTACTCATAGAGTAAAATGAATTGTGGCAAAATAGGCAAAAGTGATAGAAAAGAGAAATACAACCGCTCAGGTGGCGCAGCGGTAAAACACGCTAGCACATTAGACCTGACATTTCGAACTCGTCGGTTCAAAACTCAGCTCTGCCATCCGGCTAGGCTGGGCGCCTATTTGAACAACGAATGCATGTTGTTCATACAGGGTGAGGAGATGGACAGGGACCTCATAGCTGATGAAATTACGACCTCTGCTGGCTGGTTGATGGCGCCTGCACAGAGTCGAGGAATAATGCGCTGATCAGGGTGTGGCTCTACGTACACAAAGCTGATCCTCATATAAACTCGCCTTGTGCAGGTGAAAAGATGCAGTCGGCTACTGCACACGTGTCGGAGGGGGCGTGTGTCAGTCTCGCTCTCCTCAATCATTGGGAAAAATGCAAAGAAAATACATCAGCATATATGCAATAAAAGATGAATAAATAATTTGTCCATGGTAACAGAAAAAAAGAACTATTTATGCAAATATGTAGAGCCACACATGTGCAGATAGACAGAGGAGGTAGTGTATTAGTCTAGACTTTTCATAAATTATTTTTAAATGACAGTCTTTATTGTACAATGTCTGACTTGTTGCTCAATCATTTATATTCCTGGTTATGAATATTGCCTAAGGTCCTGAGGAACTAAACAAACATGTACTGAGGTGGAAAATTGTGGCTTTTTTCCCACCTCTTTGCCACTGTTTAACATCAAGACTAGGACCAATCACTAACATTCCCTGTTCTCCATCTCCATTCGTGTTACTTCAGCTGTTTACTTTCAACATTTAGAGACTTCTGAGACTTTACTTTATTTACCACTTTTGCTATAGAGAGTTTGAGACTGTTTTCATTGTGTAAAGCTCAAATGACAGGCGCTCCCTCACACACTGTGTGCTCTTATTTAAAGAAGTGTGTTGACATAGTGGGCTCAATTTATGAGGTGGAGAAAACTATGTAAAGCAGACACTTAACCCTCTATAGTAGTTGTGTAAGTTTTAGTGTGTGTGTGTCAGTGTGTCAGTGATGGACAGAGACAGAGACTTTGTGGCATTTAATCTTAGATTTTCCAAGATGTTCTATTTTAGGACTTTATATATTTATAAAGCTTTAACCACATTTAAAATGAATTTTAGGGAAAAAAAAAACAAGCTTTATAGATTGTTTGTTTGATTTATGTTTACAAATTACATGCGATTCACATCACCCGTGTAAGTTACACAGCTCGTCTTTCGATAAACACACAGACTGTAAATAGACATCCACTTCATTAGGTTATAGAAACTGATGATGATATCATTGCCCAGTTAGTGCAGTTTTACTCAGTTTTACTCTGGACCTCTTTAGCTAAAGCAAAATCATTCACAGGTGTTTCTGAAAGTAGGTCTTTCACTGACTGAATGGGCCACTGATTGAGTGTCCCAGTGTGTCCACTTTCAGACCCGCCTAGGAACACTTTGTAAAACACAATCAGTACTTCAAACGGTCAATTTACATTAGTGCTAAAATCTTTATTTTCCTACTTTCTCACTTTCCCACATTTATCTCTGTTCAGAAATCTGTAGGATATCTGATGTTGTTTGCAACTTTAGGAATTGTGTACGTGTGTGTTTGTGTGTGTGATTGTGTATTGATGTGTTGACTATTGTGAGTGATTTAAATATGCTGGACAGCTTGTGAATAAACGAAATGCTATTCTGGCAGCTAATGGGTTTTGTAATTATCATAATGCTAGACAGGCTAAGAGCATAATTGGAACATTCAGATATTGTTTTGGCAGTGATTTATTTGGCTGGTGCTTGGTTTGTCAGGGTCTAGTGTTTGACTTTGTGTGTCTATGTTTGTAAAAGCATGAGGTGGTACCGGGATTATTAAAGAAAAGAAAATGCATCCTGTGGATTGATATGTTTGTAAAAGCATGAGGTGGTAGTGGGATTATTAAATAAAGGAAAATGCATTCTGTGGATTGATATGTTTGTTGGCTATACCAGCAATGTTGTTATTTCAGTCTACAATAGACAATATTAAGCTTTAATAAGGCAGGTTTGTAAAGTGCACAGCACTGTGTTACCATTATTTGATTCTGAATATTCTGTTCAGATGGTTTGCAAACACCCCTCTTCCCACAGATTAGCAGTCCGATCATACCTTTAACATGCCTTATCAAAGACACCAGCTTATCACAAATGCTTTAGGCTTTAGCATCCATATCATTTCATTGTGAGATGTTATCATGCTAGCACAGAAACACCTACATGTTGCCTTGCTTACCAACAAGAACGCTTGAAGGCGTTTTGAATGCACCATGAACTCTGTCCAATGGGCGTCATCCATAACAGCCTGACTCTCGTCTGTTCATCAGATAAAGACTTGGTGGAACCAGTGTCCTATTTTGTATTTATTAAAAATGAAAGTTAATATAGTATACTAAAAGCACCTTCAGGGAGAATAGAAAGGATTTAAACTTAAGAGTTTAAATAAGGATGCTCAGATTAAAGGAAAAATAGAGTGGAACATTGGTTGATGACAGGGATAGACATCACTTTACAGGATAGTTGCTAAATTTCCCCAAAATAACAAAACCACGGCAACAAACTTACAAAATTGTTTTTTTAAACAGCAGAACTTCACAATTCAATTCAAACATTTTTTTTTTGTATATTTACATCTTCTATTTTTTTAAATTAATGTGTTTCAGCCATATCAATTGCTAACAGGTGTAATAAATAAAGTATATAACTTAAATTATAGTGCACAAAGCAAGGTTTATAAAGACATAAAGAAAAGCTTGGTTTAACAAAACTCCAGTTCTGACCTCAGCCCCACTGAACAGCTTTGGAATGACCTGGGACATTAATTGAGGCTTTCTTGACAGATATCAGTGCCTAGTCATACAAATGCTCATTTGACTGACTGGGCACACATTCCCACAGACACAAAGTGGCTGTTCTTTATAGCTGAAAAGATCACACACTATTTAATTACATTGTTTTTGAAAGGGGATGTCTATATATGTATATTTGTGTATATTTCTGCTTTCTACTGGTTTAATTAACACTAAAGTTCAGTTCCTTCTGTGGTTTATCAAATCACCACAATTTAACCCTAATTGGGATGTTTTGGAATGCAGTTCAATATTTCACTACAATCCTTTCAGAACTTGTAAAAAAAAATCATTTAATGGAAAGTTATTATCAAAATTTTAGTTTGCTCCTTTCATATTACAATGTGAAACATTCTGTGCTTGGCAAAGGACAAATGTGACCTCAGAGAAGTGTTTGTCATGAATGAAACCTGCAGCTGTTTAAATTTTCTCTGGACTCGAATGATGTCACACACACACACACACACACACACACACACACACACACACGCTAACCTGAGCAAACATATCCAACATTATTTGTAGTGACAATGGCTTTCAGCAAATGGTTCAATGCGAAAACATCCGGTGAGATTCAGAGGTCCTCGCTTAAGCTTACATAATTCACAAATACATTTTATGACTTTTTATTAAATGACATTGACTGCCTCGTGTCCAGTGTTTCACGGTGGTGCGATTATAAGGGCAGTTACTTTTGTATGCATAATATGGATTTTAAATAACTTTGTCTTAATAAAATAATTATTTCAATTCTGTTTTACTCATCTTTTCTTTGTGTGGTATTTTTATTTAACTGTAACTGTTGTGACAAATATAAAATAAATGATCAGAGAAAAACTGTAACGAAGTAAATAATTACTAAATATGTTGAGGTTCTAATAATGCACAACATGATATATTCATAACATCTACCCCTGATGTTAATAACAGGAACAGAAGTGGTCGAAGGAGACCAAATTATGTATGTGCTTGATTTGAAGTGTATGTAATTTTTGCAAACAGTTTTTAATAAACATTTTTTGTGTGTTTTGTATTTTGAAGACTATTGTTTTTAATTAGTAAAGTAAAATAAATTGTATTTTAAATATTGGTTTTGTTTTTTTATGCTTGTTGGATTTTATTTCTCCGAAATGACTATTCTGCTGGAAATACCTAAAATACTCAAATACTTAAAGTGTGGATGCAGTGTAGTAAATTTAAATAAACTTAAGTGTATTTCACGTATAAAAAGATATAAATTGCAACCTTTAACTCAGCAATTATTTGTTAATTTTAAAGAGAAAAATAGATTTTGAAGTCATGTTTTTGTAGTTGTTTTAATACTTGTGTGCTGTTATGGGGAAGTCACACCTGATTGGTTTTTTGTGTGCTGTTGTTTTAGCATATTTTCCTTGTTTATAGAGTATTAAAAGCTGAGGAACAGAGTGAAAGGGGTCTGTGTGCATGAGCATAGCCGTGGGTGGGGGCATGAATGACAAATTATTAAAAACAAACGATTAAACCTTCAGAAGAACCTAAAAACATTCAAGTAAAATTCACAGGTATTATTGATTTTGGCAAATTCATTCTTACTGCTGCTTGTGTTCGTGCTGAAGTTTGGCTCCCCCTAGTGGTTTGTGAGTGAACATGTGTGTGTGAGGCTCACGTTTTGGTTAAGATAAATACAAAGAAATGTATACACTGGTACAATAAGTAAATAATGTCTCCTCTCTTTCTCTCCCTCTCCCCCTCTCTGTGTGTGTGTGTGTGTGTGTGTGCATGTGTGTGTTTACCACCTTAGTAATGACGTGTGCTTACACTCCCTTTGATGGACTAGGAGCTTTGACTGAAGAAACCAGAGTGAATGGAGTACAATCAGATGTGACAGAGCTTACAGGACTTGATGCCCCACCCTCAGGTGTTCGTCCTAACAGGGAACGTAAACACAGATTGTACACCGTCTGTGAAGTGTGTAACATTCAGCTTAACTCCACTGCACAAGCACAGATACACTACAACGGCAAAACACACCAGAAGAGACTGAAACATGTGAAAAACGGAAAAACAGGTAGGAGGGCATTTCCTTTTTGTTTGCGAACCAGTTGCTGTTGATCCTGCTTGGAAACACTTCTTGTAGAAATAGTTTTGACCAGCTCTATGTGTACATGGCCTGCTAATGAGTACATCAAGGGGGTCCCCAAATTATTGAGTAAAGACACAAAACACCTTACCTTAAAGGGGACCATCACAGTGACAAGTGTTTGTATCTTGTATAATACAGTTTATCGTGTACTTTGAGAATCTACAAACCCAGAATTTCTTATATCATCAAACTATTCAGGCTCACAGTGCCCAAAAAAACCCACAATCTTTGGAGTCACCGTAGGGGTGTGACAGAGGATTAAACTATTCCAAGTTATTCTCTTGTAATCAACCACAAATGAATTCAAACTTCCTTTTTTGGTTTTTTAAATCATGTTTTATCGAAGTGTAACAGGGCAACAGTACACAGAGGGCTTGTTTCTGTTTTGCATCACTATTTTGAGTCCAGTAAGCGTTGATACATGTCGGTGTATTTGCTGGTCTATCATTAAAGAATCTTATTGTATAATCTGACAACGACGCAGAGTGTGCATGATATCTTACAGTCTGTCTTATGAAATGATTCAGAAATATCTGGTCTGATTTTATATATTGTGACTAAGTAATGAATTTGTAA
Source organism: Trichomycterus rosablanca (assembly GCF_030014385.1). Lineage (NCBI taxonomy): Eukaryota > Metazoa > Chordata > Actinopteri > Siluriformes > Trichomycteridae > Trichomycterus > Trichomycterus rosablanca. Next base: position 4,349,967 of record NC_086009.1, on the reverse strand, counting down.
TAACACTATAATTACAAAGTGTAAACACTATAAAGTAATATCAAGACTATGTTTACAGCTGGCCATTTTACACATTTTGAGTTTCGGGATTATGTTCATATACTAATTATCCATTTACAAAAGGTGTGTAAATGCACCCAAGACACTTTAAAACCATAAAAAGATTTTAAGAGTTTATGGTCAGGTAAACCATAGTGTACACAAGTACCTGTGCTAAATTTAATAATTCTTGTTGACCAGGGACCAAATGTGTACTGGGTAAAGCGAGAAAAAATGCAGATCGTTTATTGGTCAAATGTAATCGTCAGAGATTTGCCTCTGGGGTGAGAGAGTACAAGAGCTGTATTTAAAGCCCAACTGCAATCCAGCTTAAAGCAGTTTTAAACATATTTGCTTTCAGCATCTGTGGCAAAAGCCATCACAGAATTGTCACTGTGCAATAGAAAAGGGGCAAATATGCTGAACTGATCTTAATCAGGATACAACAGAGATACGATAACAGAAACATGATGCATGCATAAACGTTCTACTGGTTTGTTGCAAAGATTTATAATCACAGAACCCATGATTAAAGCTTTTACAATAAGTATTAAATGCTTCCAGTATTTATAAGCTTCAGTAAATATAATGAATTCAGTCTGCTTGATTACTTACAGTGGCCTTCTGGAATTTCACTGGTCTAGCATTGCTAACACACACATTCAAACACACAGTTACACTAAAGCATCATAATTATCAGTTTTACTGCATGCAGAATACAAATGAATCAGTAAAATATTCACGCCTGCATTTATTCCCATCCCTCGATACAGAACACATGAGCAAATGGCTTGGTTACTTTATATTCTGACACTTAGAGACACACACATACACAGACAGCGTGCCCAGCAGTCAGACCCACTTCAGGTGCAAGCTATCATACGAATGGACCATAATTACATAGCAACAGAACATGCTCACCACGGAAACGCTTGGCACGGCGACGCCCCCCTAAAAAAACCAGGCTCCTGACTGGCTGTTAAAGTGGATGTGTGAGTGTGTGTGTGTGTGATTGCACGCATTACATCCACCAAAGGACACAAAAGATCATTGATTAGCCCTTTTGGCTGCTGTAAGACATCATGATTGGAGTTAAATTAAAGCAGGCAGCCCTCCCCATGAGTAAACAGCAGCACCGCGAGCATTAACACTGCACTACAGGCTCGCTCAGACATCACACAGACGAGAATACACCTGGACATTTCTGTTTCTTTTTCTCTTACTCCCATTTCTGTGCGGCCTCTCATTTTCTAGCCTTTATTAAACTCTAGCACTATATTTGTGCTATATTTAGATTGAGCAGAGTAACACACACAACCCTTCTACCTCAAACATTGGACATTATAAATGTAATAAATGATCCACATTCATTGTGCTTGGTGTTTCATGTTTTGTTTTTTTACTTTACAATACAGCTAACATTCACTCTTTCATTATCTGTTTTATTACTGCTTTATATGGGGTCAAAAGCAATATTTTGGGTTGCGGTGGGTACAGTTCATCAAGCGAAGGGTAGGAAACATTCAACAACAATGTAAAATTCTGGTGGAGAGCAAGTCGAGACACATGGAAGCTGTGATGAGGGTCATTTGACCCAGTATTAATTTCTGAACTCTGAGTATTGTTTTCTTTAAAATACAAAAAAGAACATCTTTCTTTGTATTATTGGGTGGCATGGTAGCTAAGTGGGTCCTCACGGCAAGAAGGTCCTGGGTTCAATCCCCAGGTGGTATGGTCCGGGTCCTTTCTGTGTGGAGTTTGCATGTTCTCCCCGTGTCTGCGTGGGTTTCCTCCGGGTGCTCCGGTTTGCTCCCACAGTCCAAAGACATGCAAGTGAGGTGAATTGGAGACACTAAATTGTCCATGACTGTGTTTGATATAATCTTGTGAACTGATAAACCTTGTGTAATGAGTAACAACCGTTCCTGTCGTGAATGTAACCAAAGTGTAAAACATGATGTTAAAATCCTAATAAACAAACAAACTTTGTATTATTCTTTCTTATACACAAAAGGTAAAAGGGCATTTGTAGCCTAGTGGTACAGGCCCCCTTTTTTGCTTCCCCTATTTTATTTTGAACATTATCACCATACTAATTTCCTTTTGCTTCTAGAACAGCTGCAGTTCTGCAGTTCTGTGCAACTCTTTACATATTCTGTCCTAGAAGAGTCCATACTGTCCACCTCTAATTCATCTAAATCATCCTGCTGGAACTGATTTGGATGCATATGTATGTATATGAGAGATAAGAGGTGTGTGCTTGTGCTTCTTTATCTCTTCTGCTTTCATTATAAAGCAAAAAAGAATGGCTGGGCAGTCCGTTTATACACACACACACACACACACACACACACACACACACACACACACACACACACAAACACACACGCCGGACTAGCAGCCTTATCTCTGCTCACCTTCTGTTAATTCCTGCAGGCTTGTGTCCTCAAACTCTCTACTGTAACACACACACACACACACACACACACACACAAGAGGTGTGTGAACTGAATTTAGCTTGTTACACACAGACTCACTCTATGTAGAATTTTGATTAGTATGTTTTATGTTTGTGTGTGTGTGTGTGTGTGTGTGTGTGTGGGTGTGTGTGTGTGTGTGTGTGTGTGTGTGTTGAATCATCTCTGCTGTGTCGACACTTATTGCCGGTATGGTCTGGTGAGATACACTCACCCCTCTCTTTCAATAATCTCCCTTTGTCTCTTTATCATTCTGTCTCTCTTTGTCTTTCTCTGTGTCCCTCTGTCCTTAACCGCCAGTTCAGACCAGTGCATCATGGGTATCATTAGGTGAATGACTTCTATAATAAGCAGCTCTTCTCCGGATGTCTTGTGTAACTGCAAGGGCTTTAAATTGGGGATGTAAGGGGGAAAGATAAACAGTGTGCACATGTGTGTATGTGCAAGTGTGGGTGTGTACAGTCAGCTTCATAACTACTAACAAATATTCACTTATTGAGGTCAATTTTCTTTCAGGAAAATAAATAAGACATGAATATTTAATATTAATCACTTGTAGAAAAGACAAATCTATGTTACCATTATGCAGAGTGAGGAGGATGGTCAGAGAGGCAAAAGTTATCCAACAGTCAAATCTAGAATCATAAAATCTATTATTTAAAGTTGTTGTTGAGTGTGAGATACATTTTTATAACCTTTATTGTGTGTTCATGTGTGTGTGATTGGTTCATACTATAATTATACCACGTGATTAATTGTAAAATTGAGCATATTAACCAGATCACATTTTTTCGTAACCTTTATGCAGTGTGTTTGTGTGTGTGTGTGTTTGAAGGAGATTACAGGACACTTGCATTGGTGAGTGGGCTTCGCCTCGGGTCATATCTGTAGCGTGTAATTAGCTTTTAATCAGCTTTCTCATTTAGGCATGAAGCAGGAAAATCTGGCCTTACACACACACACACACACACACACACACCCACACACACACCCACACACACACACACACTTTCTCTCCCAAAAATTTCAAATCAATTTCAGACCTTTAATTTTTCTTTTCTTCTTTTCTTTCTTTTTACTGTCCCAGTCTGGCTCTGAACTCTGACGAGTCTTAATAGTGTTTGGGGGGAAATAGATGTTCTAATCCCTTTATCAGACCAAACAGATGCTGCCCAGAAAAAAAAAAAGTGTGTGTGTGTGTGTTTCATATTGTGGCTTTTGCATGCCTGGTTTACTTTAGCCCTTATTTGAAAGGTGGAGAAAAATGAAAATCATACTAAATTCTCCAGTCAGTAATCAAATCTTTAATTATCCGAGTCATGTTTGGTTTTTGACCTTCTTTGTTAGATTTATATGAGAGCAGTGTAGTCAATGTAGCTACACAGTTACAGTTAAATTTATTCTGTTAATACTAGCACTCCATAAAAATAGATATTCATTTTACAGACTGAACCTAACATTGTAGATCTAGCAGTAAAAATTATTTATTGTAAATACATTCAATTTATTTCTAATTGAGCAGTTCATATTTATAATCTAGAATCTGCTCTTAAAGAAGGATTTTGATCGGTAGTGTGTCTATACCAGTCTGTAAAAGTCTGATAAGTTATACAGAGAGAGAGAGAGAGAGAGAGAGAGAGAGAGAGAGAGAGAGAGAGTTTGAAATGGGATTCATAAAGTGCAAATAATGCAAAGCCTGATGCTGAATGACACGACTGATTGGCAGGACTTTCCATTAAACTAAATTTCCACCTGAAAAGATTCCTGCCAAATTGCTGCCAAGGTTTTGATGCAGACATAAACGCTTCCTCTCTGCTGTTTACTGCTGCTCTAATAGACCCTTAATGCCACTGCTGGGGCAAAGTACCAGCGGCCCCACGTGTCCATCATATGTCGCACGTGCCAGTGAACAATGAAGGTGTAGATGAAGAGGAATATTTACATACATAGTAGAAGTTTTAAGGAGAAATTATAGGTGGAGCGATTTACTGAGCTACAGTTACATGAATTTTAATGTTTTTTTTCTGTAACTAAAATGTATCAACTCATTCTATTTGTCGATAAAATTAGCCATACAAGTTTATATAATAATAATCAATAAATAAATTTGATCATTTTAACATGAATTGTAGATGCAACTGGCCATGTCTGAGATAAAGAGCTGAATGGGAGATGACACTGTTAAGCTGCAACAGTGACTCCTACTGATTGATCAAAGCTCCAGCAAGACCATCAGAAGAATACAGCGAGAGTAGCATGCTCCTTAGGATGCACTAAACCTGTCTGTAAGAATTCGCCACTGTCCGGTGTTAAGATGTAGCCAGTGGGTTCATCCGTGTCGTAGGAGGGGAGGGATTGGCTAGCCTATGGCCGATCTTGACCAGGGGTGTTGTGCAACCAGCAGAAGTCATGAAGCTCCTTCTCTTCATTTTTTTCAATCCCCAGTATATTTTTGGAATTGACCTATCCTGAAAAGCCAAGGGTTGTTTTAAGTTGTTCATTAAATCCTAACAAAAAGTAAATAAATTAACCCACAGGCTTTAAACCACCCACCAAACATCATATGAGATTTTGTTTTTGTGTTGTTTTCCTGTCTCCACCTCAATGTGTAAAGTTCATTTTTAATGGTTTTGAAAAACTAGTTGGTAATTAAGGGTAATTAGACCTTACAGCTGTAATAAGATTTGGTATTATTAAGCTGAACTGAATCTGAGAAAGCTCTTGGTTAAGGAGCTTTAATAAAGATGCTCTTTTTTGAAAATATCTGCATTAAGAAAGAAATATGAATGTATGAAAAGCATAATAATGATTGATACATAAAAGGTTAATTATATAAATTATATATTATATATATTGTAGTGCTATTCTGCTCTCACTACTTTTCTAGTTCTTCGATCTTTATGGGGTCACCTACACTTCTGCAGCCTCTGCTGTCAACTAGCAATATCATATTTTTATGATCTTATTAAATGTACTGTAGCTGGTGTGTGTGTCTGTGTGTGTGTGTATGAGTGTGCGTCTGTGTGTATGTGTGTATGTGTGTGTGTGTGTGTGTCTCTGTCTCTGTGAGCATGTGTGGGTGTGTGTATGTATGTGTGTGTGTGTCTGTGTATGTGGTCTGTTAGTGTGTGTCTGTCTGTATGTCTCTGTCTGCGAGCGTGTGTGGGTGTGTATGTATGTATGTATATGTGTGTGTGTCTATGTATGCGAGTGTGTGTGTGTGTGTGTTTGTGTGTGTGTGTGTGTGTGTGTGTGTGTGTGTGTGTGTGTGTGTGGGTCTTGAGAAGTTTTGGCAGGAGTAGGACACAGCTGTCATTGCTAATGTGTCAGTGTCCAGAGCTTCAGGCTGCATGAGTGCAAACACTCTCTCTCACACACACACACACACACACACACACACATGCATAAAGTAAACCTAAAGCAAGTGTACCTTAAGCTGTGTGTACAGATGATTGGGTTTGATGTGTAACAAACCTGTGTAAACTCTGCAGTTGATAACACTGACAAGGCTGTACATTTAGCTAGAGTCTGTCTGTAGTCATTTCTATAGACATCTTTTACATTACACGTTTTTTTGTGTTTGTTTTTATCGGGAAATGTAAATAATACAAAAAAATACAATTATTTGCATATCCTTTTTGGCCTGCCTAGTTAAAACACCATTGTTTTGGTATATTGGAATTTATATATTTGGCCAATTGGAATTGGAATTTATTTTTCTCTCATCGCTGCTGTCACACCCACCCTCGCCCGTGGAGAGCCGAGTCTATCGCGCGCCCCTCCGTCAGCAGAGGCCGCACTTACACCAGTGAAGAGGGATCCTCTTTTAGCCGTCGTCTCTCCCCTACAGACACATAGCCAACAATCGTGTCTGTGTAGGCGCCCGACGGGCTTATAGCAGAGCTGAGATTGAAACTCGAGAGCTTAAGATGTCAGCGCTGATTAGCTCTGTTTTAGCGCTGTGTGAAACAGGCTTTTGCTAGCCAAGGCTTAAAGCATTGTTGATATAGGATTGTGAAATAAGCATAGACAAGAGATGGTTGGTGGGAAAAATGACAAATTGACCTTTCATAGCAGCGTACAATTTCAGTATTCTTTTTTTGTTATTTAAACCAAATAGTTTATTGATTTTTTTTTTATTATTATTGTCATCAAAATTAGTACCGTGAGAGCTACAGGAATAGCAATTCCGTTGCACATGTTCATTGGAATTGAACGATGTTTCTGATAATATGGGCTGGGAGAGCTGAAAGGAATATAATTACCATGGTGCTGAGGATTATCTGTTCCAGCACATCTGCACTACACACAATGGCTGAAGGGGACATAGAGATTGGAAAAATCAGAAGAAAGAACAGAAATAAGAAGGCAAAAAAAACCCAAAAAGATGAAGAGTGACATTTGTGCTTTTAGGACTGGATGTTCCTTCACTTTAATTCATCCACTTATCTTGCCTTTTTGAAAAAAAGGAATGCTAATGTAGCAGTGGCTGCCAGATTTGACCCCTTTTACCTTGCTGTTATTACCCCCACCAGTCCTCACACACATCACAGGCATGTGTATGTGCGTGCACACACACACACACACACACACACACACACGCTTATTTAGTCGAAATCAAGCAGCGTGAAAGGAGAAAATAAAACCAGCTAATTTTCCCATCTGTGCTGTTCATTTGGGTTAAAAGGCAGAAAGATGGAGAGAGGGGGACAGGGGCAAAAAAGGGAGGCTGATGATTTCACCCCTCCTCTCTCTTTCTGTCCCTGCTTGTCGGCGTGGATGAGTGGAGCAGTGCACTCGTCAGTGCCGAGCTTATGTGGCGTTCCTTTGCGGCAGTCCACAAGAGCCCACGTCACTCACAGGATAAGAAACGGTTAACGGACTGACTGGAACAAGTGGTTTTGTACCTTTTTTTCTTCACTCTGATTTGCTTGGGGGAAAAAAACTTGGACTGATTTAAATATTTGAAGCTCCACAAACATGCTGATCGGTAAGTCTTAAAGCTGGTCAATGTTCTCCTGATGTGGATCCATGTGTACGTATGTGTATGTTATAGTGCTAGTGTGTTTATTAATCCAGGATTTTGCATGTATGCTTTAGTATTCAAACACAGGTGCCAGAAAAGGTTCATTAGAAAGGTGCAATTGAAGAACTGTTCACAAAAAAACTTGGGAACAATTTTCCACCAAACATTTTATGAAGAATTGTGTGTAAAACAGTTTGTTGGTGTTACTGAGAAAATCATTCAAAAAGGTTCTTCTGTCGGATCTTTCAAAGAACCTTCTCTGGCACCTTCAAGGACAAGTAGGAGGGTCTGATTTTCCCATTCCGAAATTCTGATGCATCTTATTGCAGTTGCTTTAATAAAAACATTTTAAAACCTTACATTAACCTTAACACAGATGCAAATGCTGCATTTCTAAAACAGCACCAGTGCTGAATATTTTTTTAAAATGTACAACCACAGACTTAAAAATAGCCCAGCATTGTGCTTGACCTTGTCTCTTCTTTTAGCAAAGCTGTTTTGTCTGTATCTGTCTGTATCTCTGTATTTTGGTCATGCAAGGCTAATTGTAAGACCGTGTGCCATCTGTGTGCCAACAGACTGGCAATTCGTTGTCATTCAGAGGGCATTAGGTTGTGTTGTGTGTAGAGTGTACCTACATCGCTGGACTTTTTATTTTAATCATTTAATGAGAGCAGATGATGAGTTGGAGCTGTAACGTTTGCTTTAGAGGCATTTCCATTTGCACAATTCCCTTATCACATCTGCTGCAGGAGCCACACAAGGGGACTGGCACTGAGGGGCAGTGGGAACGAAAGAGAGAGAAAGAGGTGAAGAAAGGTGTGTTATTTTAGCCGAGCACCGGACAACGCGCCTGGGTGCATAGGAATGGCATTCCACATGGAACAAAATCTGTGCATGTGTGCATGGGTGCCTGTGTCGAGGGGCATGTGTTTAGCTCTTTCTCAGGACCGAATGTATCAGTGATAAGGATTTACTGTCACTTTGACCTTGTGGATATAAAATGCTGCTTTATTTTAAAACTATCAAAGCCAAATCAGGCCAGTCACAATGATGGAATTCTAGCTGGTGATTATCATACTAACTGTGATGAATGATTTCGTTTTCTTTCCTTTTTTGCGTTTAAAACGCCAATTTTATTATATTGTACTATAATGTACTGCAGTAACAGATTATTTCTTGCCATTAAATATAAATAATAACTTGAATTAAAATCTACAGAGACGTTACACAACATTACGATGCTCTTTAGAATCTGGAGTAGCTGAAACACAACAGTTTTAAAACGGAAATAATGTTAAATAGTTTGTAAATTAAATGCACAGACAATCAAGTGATAGCAGGAATGTAATTATACTGTATTAATAAAGCCATCAATTAAACCTGGTGTTTGTTAGTGTAACGTGTAGAATTGTTGAACCTGACGAATATTTATTGTCATTTCAAATCATCACGATTTGCTGAAGTAATTGTGATTGTGCATTGATGTAATAATTGTAACAGAGGCAACAAAAAGTTTCTGAATGGATTCTGATGTTGAGTTAAAGTGCTGTCAGGTGAGGTTCTTTTATAGGACAATGCAGTAGAAGAATGTGGCACCATGATAAAATTGGTGAAGGTTCGTTGATCAAAAGGTTCTTTGGGAACCAAATCTGGGGCTGCTTTGGCACCACTCCTTCAGAATGTGCATTTATCTACTGCAGTGGCTCTTAACCCTGCACTTCAGTATAATATAGATCTATTATATAATGCATTATAGGCATTATGTATCATACATGAAATGCGCACTGTTGAGGACAGATGCGGTCTGATTTAAAAATGTGTGTAAATGCTTAGCTAAAAATATATTTTCTTATTTCTTATATGTATTTACTCTTTGGGCTTTTATTATTTCGTTCTATACTTTTCTACGTGCCTCCTTATTTTTGCTTTAATTTTATTGTATTTTTTATCTTGCTGTTTATCTCTTTTTCATCCAGTCTATTTTTCTCTGTTTTTTTATTCACGGGTTAAAATTTTCTCTGCTGCATCGAGTTGAATTTGTATTTAACCGAGTTTGTGCGCATTAAAATTAAATAAGCTTAAATTCAGGGAATTTTTTTATTCGAGCTTGAAGCTAAAATGGGTTTGGAGGTTTTCTGTAAAAGGCCGCAAATTTAAATGCGCATCAGCGACTCCGTTATAGAAAAAAAGAAGTGAAGATGAGCCATGATGAATGATGAATGATGAGCCAATAATTGTATTTATTTATTTTTTGTGTTTGGTCGTGTAGTGTATTGTTGAATTTGGCACTGTGCCTATTGAACATTATTGCAGGTATAATAATATTAATATGCATTTATTGTGGGGCACTAAACAGCACTATTAACCTATATAGCACCCCAACATCTGTACTTAAAATATTATTACACCTGCAGCACCAGTACCTGTACTAACACAAGTGTATTAAAAACACTTTATTAAACCTGCATTAAACAGCACTGATACCCCACATCTGTACTAAATATTGCCACTAAAACACACGTTGTTAACCGTGTTAAACCCGCACAACTCAGCACTAATGATCCCGGATTTAGTATTTTTTGTTACTACGTTGCTGCTTAGTATTAACACTAATCTAAACTATACTAATTATGACTAATATTACTAGTTAGTTCAGAAGCTGGATTATTCGGACTGTTCAGTGCAGTTTTAGTCCAGGGTTCTGCAGTACAGATGTTTTAGTACAGCTGTGTGCTTGGTGCACTTTGATTTGCCGCTGCGGGTTGAATGGCGCTGCGCAGCTTTTAAGCAGCCAAGCGCAAAATTACACATTATAACAGATTGATCCTTCAGTCCTGCAGAAAATGCTTCATCAATACAAACAGCATCATTTATTCTGCAGGTTTATTCATGTTTACAGCATGGTGTTCACACTGAGAATTATTATTCACAACATTTATTTAAAACTAAAATGATTTCATTTTTTAAATAGCCGCATTTTAGTTTCAGTCGTTTTCAAAATCAGAAAATCAGAAATTTGAAAAATAATTGGATATATTTTTTAAATATAAGGCGTAGTTTTCATTCGTTTATATGTGGTTTTAAATAGCCTAAATGCTTATAATAATATATAGACTATATGTGCATTTTTGTGGTTTTTTTTTTAGTTTTTCGATGCTGAATTATTATTGCGGGAATTATTATTATTATTATTATTATTATTATGCTTTGAGTATTTTTTATGCTTTACTAAATGAATGCAGAATAAAACCCCGCAGTATATTATTAGCAGCGTGTCTGATTTATTGTTAAAACCTACTTTATGTTTCCTCATTTATTCGACACCGAAAGCTCAGTGTTAAATACTGCATAAAAATAAATATTTTTTTTTGTAAAAACACAATTTAGGGTTTTAATAACATGCCCTTTTTTAGGTGAACCTTTTTAATGTGGTGCACATGTAGAAGTTACATTTCCACTCTGTGGGAACAAAGGGGTTTTACGCAGGTGCTTTCTACACCAATCGTATTTAATAATACTAATATTTATAATATACTGTATATATATATATGTATATATATATATATATAGTTGTAATTTGTAGCATTTGACAATTTACAAACGTTTCCCTCTTTTTTTTATTTTAATTCTTAAATTCTATGTTACCTTTTCTTGACATTAATTGTTACTCTGCTGGGGTCTTTCCAGACTTGCGCAGTTTTAGCAGTTCTTAGTCATATCTTACTTTAAGAAGAAAAAGCATCTAATAACTTCTGCAGAAATATAATGATTTAAAAATGTTATCCATTTATGCTGTAGCACCACTGACTGCAGAACTGCCACTGCCATTAAACAAAAAACATACTGTTGATGCCTTTTCCTCTTAATCATGATTATGACCAATGCATAAATCTGGCAAGGTCACAACATTTGACAATAGTATATTATAGATACAAGAATAAAAGGTACTCATGTTTGTTATTGTCATTTATCAAATATTGTTTTAATGCCATAATAAACTAAGTTCTTGTATCTTTTTCAAGGGCTTTCGTTTTTAAGGTAACCTGACATCATACACATAGCTTTTTACATGCCTGGCTTTTCCTGCTCTGTGATGTAGACATAAATGATATTAAAACCATAAACAGCAGTCCAAATCTGCTCTCGAATGTTCTAATGCAAATAAAAGCTGTGGGCAGGACTGCATTGGCCCACACTGTGCCTTGGAAGATTGTGTTCAAGTGAATCGGTGCAGCCATGGTGCAGTGGAAACCTGTTTTGGGGAGATAATGCGCATGCGTATGGGTGCATGGCTGCATGTGTTGTGTGTGTGTCTGGGTGCATGTGGATTTGTGGGTGAGAAGATTTTATTGTGGTTTGTGAGATGTGACGAGTCACTGAAGATTGAGATGACGAAAGAGGTTATTTCTAGACTAGAGGATGAAGGAGGAGGAGGAGCAACTGGGGGGGGTCATGATTCAAGGTCACTGCGTCTAGATAAATCTACCCCATTTACAGTCATTATGTTTCATTCAGATCAAAACCAGTTTTAATAATGATCATGTTCATTTTTAAAAATCTTTTATATGAGCAGGAATGTGTTGAGTTTGTTTTTCTGTTTGTCCTGAGAGCAGCACAGTGAAGTAAATGTGGTAAATGTGCTGTAAAAATAATGAGATGGTGATGTTCATTAATGTTGAATTCCTCCTACTTCTTGTACCCTTGCACAAACACTTCCCGAGCCTTTAATCAGTGAATTGAGCTTGCCTTAGGACCCTACACCTAACATGCAGTCAAAACAGCTTTAATCCACCGAGACATGGACTCCACAAAACATCTGAAGGTTTCCTGTGATATCTGGTACCAGAACAATACAAGCTCAGTTCAGTTCAGTACAACAGGTTCTTAAACTTCTGTATGTTGCAACGTGGATCATCCTACAGTGAATCTTGGTGTCATTTCTTCCACTGGTAAATGATGCACACAAACCTGGCCGTCCAGTCATCTTGAAGAAACCAGGATTCATCAAACAAGTCTATTTTCTTCCTTTGCTTTGATGTCTGGTTCTGATGCCTGTGCCCATTAAAGGTGATTTTGACAACCCACAGGGGATCACATGGGCTTCTTATACACAGAAGGTTTGATGCAATGTGTGTAGTGACACATTCATCTCATCACCAGTATTAAAATGATCTGTAATTAGCAGCAGTAGCCCTTCTGTTTTTCTGTACCAGGTGCCATAACCTTTATGTCCCTTGGCCTCCCAACACCTTGTTGGTAGTTCCTGGCTTGTTCATTATGTCGGTGGATAATAAAAACAGCTGTAAACTGTTTCAGAGATACTTCAACCCAGTTGTCTGGCCATAATGATTTGGACCATATCAAAGTTATTCAGGTCTTTATGATGCCCATGTCTTCAGCATCCGACACGTGAACTATGAGGAACTGCCCTCAGCACAACATTTAGTACATTGCTGACCGTGACATGCATTATTGTTACAACATAGGCATTGCCATTGACATTTTAGGTGATGCTCTTAATGTTCTGGTTCATACCTTTTGAGCACATTAAAGGGGGTGCTGAATATTTGTTTTACTTCACTGTATAAGGTATAGGCCTGTTTTCTAGAAAAATAGGTTTAGATTATACCACGCTGTGTAGGTACAAAAGCATCAGTATTATTTGTTAGAGATAATAATATAATATGATTATTTATATGTACAGTGTATCACAAAAGTGAGTACACCCCTCACATTTCTGCAAATATTTCATTATATCTTTTCATGGGACAACACTATAGACATGAAACTTGGATATAACTTAGAGTAGTCAGTGTACAACTTGTATAGCAGTGTAGATTTACTGTCTTATGAAAATAACTCAACACACAGCCATTAATGTCTAAATGGCTGGCAACATAAGTGAGTACACCCCACAGTGAACATGTCCAAATTGTGCCCAAAGTGTCAATATTTTGTGTGACCACCATTATTATCCAGCACTGCCTTAACCCTCCTGGGCATGGAATTCACCAGAGCTGCACAGGTTGCTACTGGAATCCTCTTCCACTCCTCCAAGATGACATCACGGAGCTGGTGGATGTTAGACACCTTGAACTCCTCCACCTTCCACTTGAGGATGCGCCACAGGTGCTCAATTGGGTTTAGTCCATCACCTTTACCTTCAGCTTCCTCAGCAAGGCAGTTGTCATCTTGGAGGTTGTGTTTGGGGTCGTTATCCTGTTGGAAAACTGCCATGAGGCCCAGTTTTCGAAGGGAGAGGATCATGCTCTGTTTCAGAATGTCACAGTACATGTTGGAATTCATGTTTCCCTCAATGAACTGCAGCTCCCCAGTGCCGGCAACACTCATGCAGCCCAAGACCATGATGCTACCACCACCATGCTTGACTGTAGGCAAGATACAGTTGTCTTGGTACTTCTCACCAGGGCGCCGCCACACATGCTGGACACCATCTGAGCCAAACAAGTTTATCTTGGTCTCGTCAGACCACAGGGCATTCCAGTAATCCATGTTCTTGGACTGCTTGTCTTCAGCAAACTGTTTGCGGGCTTTCTTGTGCGTCAGCTTCCTTCTGGGATGACGACCATGCAGACCGAGTTGATGCAGTGTGCGGCGTATGGTCTGAGCACTGACAGGCTGACCTCCCACGTCTTCAACCTCTGCAGCAATGCTGGCAGCACTCATGTGTCTATTTTTTAAAGCCAACCTCTGGATATGACGCCGAACACGTGGACTCAACTTCTTTGGTCGACCCTGGCGAAGCCTGTTCCGAGTGGAACCTGTCCTGGAAAACCGCTGTATGACCTTGGCCACCATGCTGTAGCTCAGTTTCAGGGTGTTAGCAATCTTCTTATAGCCCAGGCCATCTTTGTGGAGAGCAACAATTCTATTTCTCACATCCTCAGAGAGTTCTTTGCCATGAGGTGCCATGTTGAATATCCAGTGGCCAGCATGAGAGAATTGTACCCAAAACACCAAATTTAACAGCCCTGCTCCCCATTTACACCTGGGACCTTGACACATGACACCAGGGAGGGACAACGACACATTTGGGCACAATTTGGACATGTTCACTGTGGGGTGTACTCACTTATGTTGCCAGCCATTTAGACATTAATGGCTGTGTGTTGAGTTATTTTCAGAAGACAGTAAATCTACACTGCTATACAAGCTGTACACTGACTACTCTAAGTTATATCCAAGTTTCATGTCTATAGTGTTGTCCCATGAAAAGATATAATGAAATATTTGCAGAAATGTGAGGGGTGTACTCACTTTTGTGATACACTGTATATATATATATATATATATATACAGTATATATATATATATATATATATATATATATATATATACAGTATATATATATATATATATATATATATATAAACTTTTTTTAGATGTAAAAGATGTGTGTATATGTACTGTATATATGTGTGTGTGTGTGTTTGTGTGTAAGCGCTTGTGTAGAACAAAAACGAGTCATTAAAACAAAATGACAGCTTAGGTTTGATTGGCCTGTCATCTATTAGACTGGTGAGTGAGTGATGGAGTGGTTGAATGGGTGAGTGGGAGTGTTTGAGAATGATGAGAGGGTGTAGCATATGCTAATCACAGCAGGGCTACCACTGCCTGAGAAATGGCCATCAATGCAGTCTTTCAGTCTCTCTCTCTTTCTCTTGCTCTCTTTCTGTCTCGCCTTTACTCTGTCATATAATCACTAAAATAAATAAGTATGTTAAATAAGAAAGTGAGAAAGTGGCGCTCAGGTAGCTCCAGGGTTCAATCACCCAGCGTTGCTATTAGCCACTAGGGTGGCTACATACAGACATGATTGGCTATGTGTCTGAGAGGGATGGCCGAAGCCCGGTGATAGATTGCCGTCCTGTCTGTGGTTTGTTACTGCATTACACACAGTGATTCCGGGGAAATTTATTTAATCTTTTATTTCTACTCATGTTCTGACAGAGCTCATCCCCTGAGCTAAGAATGTCATCTGGTTTGTGGTTACTTCTAGGATTCAAGCTAGCATAAACAATCTACTTGTCTGTTCAATAGTCAGTTCCTCTGCTTGTCTAAAGATGCCTGAATATAGTGCATAGTTGTTGTAAAATTTTTGATAAAATAGATAAAACAACCCAAACCAGCTGGAGACATGCAAACCACTCATGTTGAAGAACTGCTGAGTTTACACTGCTTACTGGTTAAACAGTACGTACATTACAATGTATTAGTTAATAGTAACACCATTAGTGAGATTCATGTTATATGACAAACTGTTGCAGGCTTACCTTAGCTTAGTTTACCTCAGTATTTCATGACCACTGGTAGCGGTCCACCAAAAGAATTCTGTTCTGAATTCTGTGCACATACTGTAAGTGCTAGTAGCAGAAATATTTAAATCCTGTTTTAATTATTTTTCCTCTGAATGGTTTAACTTCAAACAAATGCCATTCAGTGTGCTGCTGTGTTTTCTGAAAGTTTGGGTTATTAATAAAGCTAAATGCTTTTTATATGTTTTTATGTTTGGGTCAGTGGTAGTTCTGTGGCTAAGGTACTGGACCAGTGATATAGGAAGGCTGCCGGTTCAATCCCCACTACTGCTTAGTTGTCACTGTTGGCTTAATTCTGAGTCGTATTGTATTCGGTCATAACTGTAGGTTGCTTTGAGTAAAAGCATCTGCTAATTGCCTTGAAGGTTTTCAAAGCACTGCTTCTTCACAAACTTACCATTTAGGTCCTTACTATCACAAATATTTATATTATAGGTGTTTGTTAATGATTAAGAAAAAAAACTTTGCGAAGTTAATTGCAAAGAACTGCGCTGCAATGTAATGTATATTGTCTATCTGTAATCAGTTCTATCAAAACCAAAGCATAATCTGCCATTTATTTTCTGTAAGTGCTGGTAAGTGCTTCTACATCTTACATCTTACATCTTACAGCACCATGAATATTTGCCCAATTCTGCCTAGCAACATATGTCACTTATATTTCACAGGTGGGAGGATTTATTTGTCCACAGTTATATAGTTTCTTCATTGCCAATTTGCTGATGTGAAAAGTTAACAAAATCAACATTGGCTGGTCAACAAAGACCAAAACAACTCTGCAGGTCAACCAGAGAGAGGATAAAAGTGTGTTGACAGATATTAAAAGCAGCTGATACATGATGTGGAAAAGAAGCTGAGGTGAACATAAGCAAATATTAGGTGTGCTGTATGTGTTGACCCAGCAGTTTGGTCAGATTTTCCGAGAACCCACAAAGAAGTAAGTCAGTTTTAATTCTTTACTAACAAAAAGAACAAAACAATGACTAAAATCTTAAAGATTGCCATAACTTAGCTTTCCCTTACGGATTTATATAGGTTTTCAACTTCAACTATAAATTGACTTTTTATTCTAGAGAACATTGTATGTATTGCATTAAATGGCTTAAATCATAATCATTGCGATTTCTCCTCAATGTTGTAATATATGAGGTTTAATATATGTGGGTTTCAGACGTGTAATATAGATAAAACACATTTACAGGACCAACCAAAACGTTTCATAGATTTTTTCAGTAAAGTTTTGTTGCTCTGAGTCAGACATAAGTGAGTATTTTTGGCTGTTTCATCCTGTTTGCTCATCATTGTTATAACTGCTTCTTTGCTGTTGTAGCTATGCTTGCACTGGGGTGACAGAGCCCAGGAGACACATTAGAGAAAGTGTGTGACCGGTTTAAACTAGCGCAACAAAAATACTTTCTCCTGCCTAGAATTGCTTGCCAAAACAACTTTTTGCTGCAGGGAAGGTGACAACGGCGTCCATTGAGCTTCGTTTTAGACTCATCCTGTTTTGCCAGCTACTTTTCCCTGCAAAAAATGAGCCACACTGTTACTGCAAAGAAATCTTATTAGCAGTAATGCTGTCATGAGAGCATTTACATGAGCCACAGTTGAATTTGAACCCATGTGGACAAGTAAATTATTCCAAGCTGTCTGAATCTGGTATTTATTCTGGACTTTTTTTTGAAGACGAACATCATCAAAGTGGACAAATTCGTTCTGAACAACGTCTCAAACCGTGACTCAGTTACACATTTCTGATGTTCTGTCCAGCTTTGCATAATATATTGGCATAACAGAAAATAAAGTACACATCTTTATTATTTTCTAATAATGTTTATTTAATCAATATAATGCATATTTATTCTTAAAATTTTGCTTGCTTTACTCATTCAAAGCTTCTTGGTTTTGTCATGGAAAAATGAGGTGAGGTGAGATGATAAATGATGAAATGAAAACAGAGTTTACAGTTGACTGGATTGGAAGAATTTAGGGCACGATCGTGGGTTCTTACAGCAGTGGAATAGTTAAAGAACTAGGAACAGAACTGTGGCCCTCCCTTTATACTGCTCTAGTCATATCACATTGGGTGTTGGACTTTGGAACCTCCATTCTGTGCTAACTGTTGTGTCATATCTGCTTACAACAGCTTAACTAAAGACATGCTTATCTCTGTACTTTAGACTCCTAGTCACATCTCAAGCAACTACATGAGTAAGGATTTAATGCACAAGCAGCATAAAACTGATATTCAGGAAACATTAGTCAGCATGAAATCTAATTTTTTATAACACTTATATACAGAGAAAATGGAGAATAAGTTGTAATTATTAGTGTTTATACGCCACAGAAAATCCAAGTTTCTGATTAACGCACCTGACCGAACAGAACAATTTTGAGCTGTATTCTTCACAACATGGACAAATAACAGTGAGAGTAGATACACATTCACACATGCATAAGGTGTACACGTATACATTTGTGCTCCTAAAGTAAAATGAATAAAATGTCACAGAGTTTCACCTTTAATTTATCATCCATAAAACACAAGATGAAAAGTTAGTGGAATTATGGAGTTAGTTAGTAACAGACTAAGACTTTGTGTAAGACAGTGATGTAAGGTATCTGTGACCAGTAAAGTCATTTCACTTAACCTTAAATGGAAAACATTTCCTCTGAGATTCAGCTGGGATAAAGGAAAGTAAATGAGGTGAGAGGAAATCTCTCACTCTCTCTCTCGCTCGATCTCTCTCTCTCTCTCTTGCTCACTTGCTCCCAGCTCATTTCATCATGAGCGAGGGTTCTATTGCCTCTGATTTGCTTTGTCTGCCTACATCTACTGCCTGAAGGTGAAACCCCTACATCACCCTGACTGTTGGTACATGTGTGTGTGTGTGTGTGTGTGTGTGTGTGTGTGTGTGTGTGTGTGTGTGTGTGTGTGTGTGTGCATATGCGCCCGTGTCTCGTTCCCCAATGCCCGATGTTGTCCTTGTGAGTTTTGTGCAAGTAAGCCATGCATAATGTATTAGCTACACACATTCTGACAGTAAAACACAGCATGGCCCTTTAACTTCACAACCCATAGCCATATTGCAAAAAAGAGAGAAACGGAGAGAGAGTGCCCAACAAGACTTGAACACCATTTCACCAACAATGAACACCATTTCAACAAAACAGATCTTATATTATATTGGGTCACTTAATGACAAAGAAAATCAGTGTCTATTTGTGAGTGTTGCAGACACAAATGCTTGATTTTCAATCAGGTTTTTTTTTTTTTAATTCTTTGCTTTTCTATTTTCTTCGATCTGCACAACCCACCCCTCCCACCTGCCAGCTCGCCCCCACACCTGTCCACCTGATAACATGCAGTAGGCTGCTCTAAACATTCCATATGTGTGTGTGGGTGAGTAAATGTGAGTAAAGTGTTTATCACCCTGTAATGCTTTGACACCTTGTCCAGGTTGTTTTTCTGCCTTGTGCCCAGTATTTTCCACCTCCTCCCTGACCAGAACTAAGCTTTGAATAAATATGATTGAAGGTCTTTTTTGAATGTGGAAGCTAGACAGAAAAAGCAGGACAGGAAGAATAATAATGGCTTTGAACTTTGCTTTCCCAAGGTACTTTCAAAAGTCTTTGACCATGTGACCAAAAAAGAAAAACGAATTTCACGGAAGCTCTCTTATTTTTGGACACATTATGCAAAGAACCAGTTTATTGCAAGACAGTTCTGCTTGGAAGACTTGAGGGTAAATGAGGAAGAGGACGGCCAGCAACAAGATGGATGGATACAATTAGAGGCACAATGAATGAGCCATTAAGAGCCTAAAGACCCAAACAGAAGACCGGATGTTTTGGAGAAACCATACGGTCTCCAGTAGTCAGAATCGACTTAATAATAATTACAATAAAAATATGTGGCCACTTCTCAGAGCCTTTTGTTTTGTTTGATTTATTCAGTCATTTACATGCCAACATACATGAGTAGACAAAAATGAAAACAGCGTGCTTGTGTGTGTGTTGTCCGTTGGTTCCCGGAGCTTAGCTGACAAAGCTAATAGGTCTAGAGACCACAGTTGGCTCAGGGGAGCGTTTAGAGCGCTTGATGGCTGGATTGGGAACGTTAATGAAGTTGTGCAGATGCACTTGTGTAGATTAATGCCTTTACCAGGCCGACATTATTCAGCATGACACATGAGGCTTATTTAAATCAGTTACTCACTGGTGCTGCCAAACGTTATCTGCACTGCACTCGTATAGGGAGTCTGATCGAGAAAAGCCTTTTACAAATCCTTCATGAACTGCTGCAGAAATAAACAGAACAGGGAAAAATGTGCTTACTAAAGCTGCATATACAAGCATGTTTGTATTCAGGTCTTGTATTAAGTACAGTAGAAAACCTGTTGGTGGGGCGGTCCGGGTCCTTTCTGTGTGGAGTTTGCATGTTCTCCGCGTGTCTGTGTGGGTTTCCTCCGGGTGCTCCGGTTTCCTCTCACAGTTCAAAGACGTGCAAGTGGGGTGAATTGGAGATGCAAAAATTGTCCAGGACTGTGTTCAATATAAACTTGTGAACTGATGAATCTTGTGTAATGAATAACTACCAGTTCTGTCATGAATGTAACCAAAGTGTAAAACATGACGTTAAAATCCTAATAAACAAACAATAGAATTTTAAATAGAATTTTTGGCCACTTGAACTATCCTCCTTAATGTGTGTACGATCAATGTAGACACACTTATACTTTCTGTCAGATTCTTCGGACAGATTCCCATTGCTTTAAACTTCTTTATTATTGCTCTAGGCAACACGGTGGCTCAGTGGGTAGCACTGTTGCCTCACCGCAAGAAAGTCCTGGGTTCGAACCCCAGTTGGGGCGGTCTTGGTCCTTTCTGTGTGATGTTTGCATGTTCTCCCCGTGTCTGCGTGTCCAAAGACGTACAAGTGAGGTGAATTGGAGATACAAAATTGTCCATGACTGTGTTTGACATTAAACTTGTGAACTGATGAATCTTGTGTAATGAGTAACTCTGTTCTGTCATGAATGTAACCAAAGTGTAAAACATGATGTTAAAATCCTAATAAATAAGTTATTGCTCTGATAAATGTCCTGTATAATTCAATTTTATTTTTCGATTTGTGCAGCTTAGAAACCTTTTGGATCACATTGTTGCTGTATTCTCAGGTCTTTCCCAAAGTAATCTGTCAGTACGAGAAATTGGCCTGTGTGTCTCCTCGTATTTATGCCCCAGATTTACGGTTTATAAATTATTATACTTTTTAGAAAGGGTAGTTTTAACATTTGAATACAAATCAAAATGATAAGAAATAAAGAATGCTTTTTGCAGCCTTTTTTGTTCTTGTTTTTCAGGAGTGCCTATATTTAGTGCCTATAAGTTTTTCAGTTTATAATTTGCATGATATTAATAATACATTAATAAAATCCCATTATATCATTTCAGTGTGGAAGAGTTTCTGTGGTTACAATTTAAAATATTTAATTAATTTGTTATAAAAGTCATTTGAGTTATAGTTTCTCTGTTAGACTCCTAATCAAAGTGCACTTAAATTCTAACAGAAATTGAAATCATCTAATGGTAGGGGTGCTTTATTTCACATACACTTTATGCTTGATACAGACAACCTGGGCAGTTGAAGCATAGTGATTAAGTTACTGGACTAGTCATGGAAAGGTTGCTGGTTTAAGCCCCACCACTGCCAGGTTGCCACTGTTGGGCCCTTAAACAAGGCCCTTAACCCTCAATTGCTTAGATTGTGGCTTTGGATGAAAGCTTCTGCAAAATGCTGAAAATGAAATTATTGAATACGTTGCGTTATTCAACACATTTCTGTATTAACGTGTTCCTGAGCACTGATACAGCTGAATTCTACCAAGTTAAACTATGTTGCTGAGTGAAATTCCCAACTCCAGTCTCAGTTCAACCATCAACTCTCTGTGTGTGTGTGTGTGTGTGTGTGTGTGTGTGTGTGTTGGGGGGGGGGGGGGGGGGGGGGGGTGGATGGATGTATATGTGTGTGTGAGGGTCAGTGTTGATCTGTAGTGGTACTTGGTGATAATGAAGTGTTTGGGTTTAATCAGATGTTTATACAGACTGAATTCTCTTTATCTTTTAGATGTTAGTGGTCGTGTTCCAATCCAAACACACACTCTCATGTGCCCATCTCCCTAGAGGAAACTCAGTCATTTATCACTGTATAACCTCAGGGTGTTACACACACACACACACACACACACACACACCGCAGCACCGCAGGTTTTATTGTTCCCTTGTGGCAGATGGGTTGCCCGCTTTGCACCAGTGGTTTTGATAGTCTCTCTCCCTCCTTTTGTTCTATCTGTCTGTCTCTCTTTTTCTCACTCCCTGCCTTAGTGTCTTTCTCTCTCACTCCCTCACACACACACACACACAGTCAGAGAGATTGATTCTGATCTATGTGATTGTATTTATCAGTTGTGCTGATGTGCTATTATTGAATAAACTATAAGACAGACAACCTGATTGCTGAGGGCAATGGGTTGTGTGTGTGTGTGTGTGTGTGTGTGTTTGTATGTTACTTGTTATTCTGAATTGCCACTTTTGCCACTTTGTTTGCTGTGTGAGTCGGCCCACTGTTTTGTCATAACCATATCTCAGTGCTAGCTCCGTACCCACAGCTCTGAGCGAATCCATCATTCACTGAATAACTGCAGAGCTCATTTCAGCTCGGACCCGCCGCTCTGGCCTCAGATCTTATCGTTTAATCGAGCCGTTCATCACCTGCCTCAGTGCTTGCACCACTCTGATATCCCACTGCTTCAGATCTTTAGGGCTTGAATGAGCGCCACACTGCATCTCTGCTGCAGAGCACTGCTGCTGTTTTTGCATTTGCGCAGTGGCTTCTGGATCTTGTACAATCTCACTACGGATGCATCTGATTGCCAGTGTGCACCACAACCTGCACCATGCATGATAAACAGGAAACGATTCTTAAGTCGTTAACTTCTCATACACAGAAAGGGTTGCAGTGCTTTTTTGAATAGTGATGAACTATTGAATAGTAAACAGATTCAATGTTCATGTCATGTTTTACACACTTTGGTTACATTCCTGACAGGACAGGTAGTTACTGGTTACACAAGTTATCAGTTCAAGTCTTTAATGTCAAACACAGTCATGGACAATTTTGTATCTCCAATTCACCCCACTTGCACGTCTTTGGACTGTCGGAGGAAACCGGAGCTCCAGTGCAGACGTGGGGGAGAACATGCAAAGTTCACACAGAAAGGACCATCTGGGGATCGAGCCCAGGAACTTCTTGCTGTGAGGCGAGAGTGCTACCCACCGAGCCACAGTGCCGCCCCAGATTTAATATAGTTTAAAAATAGACAAATGTATTTTATTTAAAGTTATATGTTTGTGACCCGGTCTGATAAGTTTGTTTTTCATGTGTTTCATTATTGATGAATCTTGTGTAACCAGTAATTACCTGCCCTGTCATGAATGTAACCAAAGAGTGTAAAACATAAAAATAAATGGCCACTCAGGTGGCGCAGCAGTAAAAAGACACGCTGCAACCAGGGCTGGATTCTGAGTATGTGGTATCGAATCCAGCTCTGCTTCACCGGTTCGAAGCTGAGGGCAACGATTGGCCAGTTGCTCAGTTGAGGGGTGGGACAAAGAACCGGATGTGGGTCTCTCTCTGTCAGAATGCGATTACGACCTCTGCCGGCTGATTAGAGGCACCTGCACAAGAGATGAGGAAGAGGGTGTGTCGCCCTTAGGGTGTGTCTCTCCACATGCAACGCTAGGTGGCACCAAACTCATCAATGTGTGGGTGGCAAAAATGCATCTGGCTGCTGCTCATGTTTCGGAGGGGATATGGGTTAGCTTCGATCTCCTTGGTCAGGGCAGGGTTCGGCATAGACAGAGAGGAAGCACGATGCAAATTGAACAATTGGATGCGCTAAAGGGGGAGAAAAAGGGAAAAAAAAATCCTAATAAATAAATGAATCAATATCATGTTAATCTATGGTGTTTCATTAGAGATTAAATTGTACAGTGAATATGTAAAATACCTCTTGATTTTTATTTAAGCAGTGGAACACATTGCACAGGAAAGCAGTAGTAATTCGGATGGAATATGGAAATGTATCTATAAAAGATAAACCTGGGATGATAGCTGCTTTTGTGGCCAAATAACAAATCACCCTTAGGCTCCATGTCTGTTACTCTGAACATCATCAGCTCATTTGAAATGAATTTTCCTGATTTAAATGATGCTCAGCATGATTATACATTATGCCAGTTTTACAGTCGGGCCTGGGGCACAGGAGTCCTTCTGTACCTCTGTGATTTCTTATGATTTCATTCATTTGTATAGGTGCTTCTCATCTTTATAAAATAAAAGGTCTAGGCCAGTTTGTTGGTTTTCCTAAAGCTAACAGAACTGCATCATGGAACCAAATCGCAGTTTTACGGGTGCACGTGTGTGTGAGAGCGTGTGTGTGTGTGTGTGTCCTATTTTCTGATAGCAGGTCAGGCTGTGCTAAGTCAGGCATGAAATCAGGCTGCGAGAGGATGCTGTCATCACCAGAGAGAGAGAGAGTGGGAGAGAGTGAGCAAGAGAGAGTGAGAGTGTCAGACAAAAACACAAAGAGATACAAACAAACAAACAAAACGTGTGTGAAAGGCAGCACAGCTGAAACAGTAATAGTGGCATCAGCACAGACTTATAATATAATTAAGGTGCTGTTTATTTATCTGATCATGATCAGGATATCACTGGGTACTGGTGAAATTCGTTACAGCTTGTGTTAGTTAATGTATTTGCAGCCAGTGTTCACCTGTTATAAATATGAACATACCAAATACTAAGAAATCTAAAAAACATTGTATTACATTAGAAAAACTACTGGGGTGCCATCTAGCGGGCACAATTGGCAGTGCCTGTAGCAAACAAAATTGGCCACCGAGTCTGCTGGGTGGGAAAAGGGTGGAATAAGTGGGTGGGGTCTTCACACGCTGTGCAGGGACCTTGGTTAGCAGACCGAGGCACCTGTGCAGAAGTGGGGGAGCCTCACCGGTGAAAT